>NC_056739.1:1359102993-1359337993 GCF_019279795.1 Protopterus annectens
TAAAAGAAATTGTTTGCTATCTTTCAAAATATTCTTGTTCTCGCTGACTATAGGTCTTAAAGCACTTTCCAAATAAATTGAAAGGGGTTCAGTTACCCAACCCTGTCCCGCAACAATGGGTCTTAAGGGTGGATCTATACTATCTTTATGGACCTTAGGAAGTCCCTGTATAATCGGAATGGTAGGTTCCTTCACCTTGAGGTACTCATATAGTTGTTGTGTTATGTCTTGTGACATTGCTAAATCATCTAGGGTGCTATAAACACTGAATACCATATCAGTAACAGTTCCCTTAGTTAACTTAGTGTAAGTATTACTATCTTCAAGCATCTGAGTCATTTTATTAACATAGTGTGTATATTCCATAATGACTATGGGGCCACCTTTATCAGCCGGTCTTATTATAATAGAGTCGTCATCTTTCAAGGATTGTAATGCCTTCCTTTGTCTATAGTTTAGATTACGTCCATGTTTGAGAGGTAACTTCTCCTGATAGCACTTGTATATATCATCCTCCACAACATTCCCAAACACCTCTATAGTTGGGTGGAGTTGTGGAACATAAATACTATTTGGGCGAAGTTTATTACATTCTGAACTGTTATCAAAATGTCCAAAGTCTAATCTAAGTTGTAGATTACGAACAAACATTTTGGTCTCTATGATGGTATCAACTAAATCACTTCTCTTTGTGGGAATGAAGCTAAGTCCCTTACTTAGGACTTGCTCTTCATACTCATTTAGTACTCTTCTGGAAAGGTTCATGACTAATGATTTTGTCTCCCCCACATCTTCTTTATAGTGGGGCCTTGTTGTTCCTGTTCGTCTACTGACCCTTTCCTCTTCTGTCTCCCCCTGCTGGTTGACCGTCTCTTGTCCAAAAAATATTGATTTTGGGCTATGGGGAGGGGGGCAGGAAGTCTGTTTGTATTTAAAACTAGACTATTTGTTTTCGGTCTGACCACTGCTGCACCTGACCTTTGTACATCCGTAATGCAGCCTGTCAGACCCTCTCCTATATCGATGTTAATCTCCCTATCATTACTTTGAGTCCTGGCCGGGCTTCCAGAATCTATCTGTAAATTACCAGATAGTGTATCTTGTTGGTTAAGCCCTTTGTTCATGCTAGTACTTGAAGTGTTTAAAATGTTAGTACTGCCACTCTGCTTATTATCTAAGGTCACTCTATTTGGTGTTAAGCCTTCTAATATATTGCTGCGTGGATTTCTCTCAGAGTTAGCTATGGGTGTATTAAAATTTCCATTTATATGGTTTTTGCCTGTTATTCCTGTGGGTTTGTGCAGTGCTGGTAAGCCATGATTAGGGTGTAAGTTTAAGTCCCTGTCCCTAGGCCAAGTAAAAACATTATTATTTTTAAAATCTCGTATGTCCCTTGTGATTTTTACTTTCTTCTGATCTAGCATGCGTTTCTCTAAAAACAAAACATCTTCTATCACTTTCCCTAATTTTCCCATACACACCTCATTATTTACATATTTACATTCAAAGTCTTTGAACATCTTATTAACATTAGATCTTAACCTTTCCTCCTCAGGCAGATGAAACTCGATCAAGAGTTTCATATAACTGAAGCTCAACTCCAAGTTGAGCTGCTGCCACCGGTATAAGAGGTCCGGCAAAGAGGTACCAGAGGTGGGCATTTTCAAGACTCGTAGCCCACGTGGAATGATACGTTTGTTTAAACAAACTTCAAAGTAGTGCCTTTGAACTTGCAACTTGACTAATTTAGTGAAAACAGTCTCCAAGTCTAATAGGTCTTTAGAAAGTTCCAAAGTACTCACATCAGTTATAATGTTTGTGCTTCCATCAGCGACAGGATTAAAATCCATTAATGAGTTATTGTTCCCAGAAACACAAACTTTGAATCTCTCCAAAACCGTAGATGTGTTCACCAAAACTGGTGGTACATAAGGTAGTTCTATGTTCACAACACTTTCGTTCGCCATCCTCACTTCCTGCAGCACTGACAAATAAATAATAATCACGAAAATCCAAATGCAGGGCTGCTTTCCGTCGAGGCAGGAAACTCACGCTGTATCAAAACATAAATTCAATCCAAATAACTGTCCGCGGTTCCAATGGCAATAAAACGAAAGTAAAAATCCAAGGAATCAAAATTCACCGTCAAAGTAAAACAAATACAGTTTTTATTATTCCATCGAGTTTCCTATGGACAGTTGTATTGATCATACCATTAGCCATCCTAATTACCTCCACATCTAAGAAAGGTAATCTCCTTTCTGAAAAATTCATAGTGAATTTCAAAAAATTCGTGGTGTTGTCCAGATAGGACACAAAAGTGCTTAAGGAGGGTTCATCCCCCAGCCATATAAGCATTTCTATATATTAATAAAGAAAAGAAAAGAGAGTAGAAAGTAAAAGGGTGTAAGGCAGAAATAAAAAAAATGTAAGAGAAAGCTATAAGAAGTATATACAATAGAATGTTACTTACTGTTTATATTAATAGAGTTAAAAATAAAACATATTATTTACTATTATTTAGTTCTAATTATTATTGGTTAAAGCATGACAGATTATTTACAAACAAGCATAAGCAGTGTAATCAAGAAAGTATAATTAGGAATAGCATTTGAAGAACATATAAACTTTTAAAGGAAAAAAAATGTATCAAATTACTGACCTTATTTTTCCTCTTCAGAAAGAGAAACAAGTTAAATCACAGCTTGCCATTAAATCTCCAGATATTTTGACTAGTTATGAAACAAAACATTTCTTTGCACACAGAGAATAACTTTGATTAAATCTTTTTCAAAATATTTGTTGCTTCTTGGAAATGCAGGAACTATATTTAAAAGTATTAATAATAAAATAAAATGATGAGAGAGAAAAAAAAACATAGTACAAATCATTTGTTTTTTAGTCTCTTCTTCTTCTCTGAAGTCTTCCACGAAGTTTCAGTTGCCATTCTCTATAACGAAGGACTAGCCCATTCCATTTCTTCTATTTTTTCCAAAATCTTATTTTTTTTGATAAACAGTAAAGCAGAGTTTAAGTCATCGAAAATTTTAGGACCATCAGGAAGGAAGATTTTAAGCTTGGCAGGAAACAGAAGGTATGTTTTAAACTGTGCTTTTTAAGCTCCTTATTAGTGGCAGAAAAACTTTTCTTTTAGCTAATACCATGGAAGAATAGTCATTGTCAAAATGCACAGTTGTTTCATTAATCTTAACAGGAGCTTTAGCCCAAGCAGATTTAAGAACCATCTCTTTATCAAAAGATGATAGAAATCTAACTATAACTGATCTAGGATAGTTTTTGTTAGAGTTAGTATTAGCTATAGATCTATGTGCTCTTTCGATACCAAAAGAGAATGCTTCTGGTAAATCTAAAGTTTTAGGGAGCCATGTTGTTAAAAAAGAAGTAATATTGTTACCTTCAATATTTTCTGGCAGTCCAAAAATCCTAATGTTATTGCGCCTAGATCTATTTTCCAGGTCATCCAGCTTTGTTTGTAAATGTGTATTTTGTTTCAGCAGAAACTCAATGTTGATTTCCTCTTTTTGTATTCTATTTTCCATGTCATTCACAGCTTCTTCTATGCCTGTCATCTGGATCTTCTGTTGTTGCAGGTCCATATGTAACAAGTCTATTTGTTTTGTAGTTTTTTCTATGAAAGTGTCTATTTTAGTATCCATTTTATCCATCTTAGAAGTAAGTTGCTGGACTATAATTATCAGAGACTGAAGTTCTTTCTTGATGCTGGAGTTTTGAGAATTTGTCTTACTGGAACTCATTTCAGACTGATAAACTGACAGGAAAATTTCCAAAGTAATTTCTGACAGGAATATTATTAAGATTTCCTTTCTTTTTTAGATATAGTTCAAGAACTATATAAAACAAACATATTTAGAAAGAAAATTATTTCAAGAATTAATTTTTTAAGTAATTAATTCCTGTCAATGTAATGAAATTGGTGGAGCTAAAGTAATCTGCTGCTATCCTGTGTTCATCCTTGGCCACGCCCTCACTAACAAAACATTCTGACCTACAGGATAAATGAAAAATCATTTCACCAACCTGTTGATGGTATTGTGATAAATTCTTAATCAGCCCCAGAAAAAAATAATTTAATGGATTTTGGAACTACTTAGAAAGCGACTTCAACCCCTCCCCCATTCTACAGAAGGACAGCCAAGGCAACACAATTCCTAATGCCTTGGAGCAGAAATACTTTGGACTAGCACTTGACCTATCAATCTCCTTTGCCACTCAGGTAGCTAAAATCACTAATAAAGTTTTGTTGCAAACTCTGCTACATCATTGCATAGCTTATTTTGCCAATTGTCCAGACTCCATTGCCAGTAGTGTTCTGTTTTATCAAAACATGAACTTAGTTTACCTTTGCTGGCTCTGCATTCCTCTTACAATACTCAGAGATTACAAGTCACACAAAATAAAATGTCAGTATTTATTCTTATAGCATATCATGTCATACACCATTGCAGAGACTTGATGACAATAATGACTATCAGACAGGTCTACCTTTCTTCTCAGCACTCTGATTTTCAAAATCTTAAACTTGCAAGATAGGCATGGACTAACAGCAGTTTCTTCCAGCTCTGCCAGTTTTTATATTCCTGAGAGGATTTGAACTTCAAAAACAATCTAAATGGAATTATTTTGACATTTTTCAACTTCTATCAATCCTCCTGAGATTCGTTTAAAAAAAATAGTATTTCCTTGAATTTTTCCTGTCAGAATTGTTCAGACAAATATCTACAACTTCTCTGGCTGAGAGATGAGTCATATTAAGAGCACTTCTTCAGATTCCTCTCTGAAAAAAGAGCTTTCATCTTTGTCAACAACTCTGCAGGAGATGTCATTAAAATTAGACAAAACGGATACAAAAATTGATGTCTGTCTTTGAAAAGAAATGTTCAAAGCAGATGGATTTAATCCATAAAGAATTACAACTTCAGAAATCCCAGATTTCTGACATAGAACAATCTATCAATGATGTGGACGGGAGATGACAAGAAGGAGAGAATAATATTGAATTTATCTTAAAACAGAACAATATTCTACAAAATAAATTAGATGACCTAGAAAATAGGTCTCGGAGGAATTTTTGGTTTACCAAATAACATAGAAGGAAACAATATGGTAATCTTCTTAACAACTTGGTTACTAACTCTCTTGAATCTTCTTGAAGCCCTTTCATTTGGAATTGAAAGGGCACACAGATCCATTGTTTCATCTCCAGATAAAATCACTCCCAGATCTGTGATTGCTAAATTTATATCAACTCAAGACAAGGAACTAGTGCTGAAAACTGCATGGTCCAAGTCCCCTATAAAAATAAAGGACAGCACAATTCATTTTGATAATCATTATTCTTCTGCAGTTATTCCTAAAAGAAAGCTCTTTCAACCTCTTATTAAGGAACTAAAAAAGAGCCAGATAAAGGTACATCTTTTATTTCCTGCTAGGTTGAAATTATTTCTCACTGACAGACTAAAACTGTTGAGGATCTTGACTCTGCTGTAGCCTTTATAAAAACAAACAAGTTGATAGATAAAAATGGAAGAAATGGAATGGACAAGCCCTTTATTGAAGAGAATTGCAGAAAATGGATTTTGGAAATCTTCAGAGAAGAAGAAAAGGTTGAAAAACAAATGACTGTTTCCTTTATTGTTTCTCTGATATCCAGTTACTTGTAGAATAGTCCTCATGATGCCTATGGTTTCTGTTATATGTTTCAGTTGGCAATGAAATCTTTCATCCAAAGAGGGGAAAAAAAGTAAGTTACTATAACTAATTTTGAGCATCTGATAAAAGGTCTAATGTGGTGGGTAAATGTTTGTTCAAATATGAAGAGAATTAATGGTAATGCTTGACTGGCTGACATTAAGCTAATTATATGATTTAATAGTGTATCAGTTTGTTGTCCCTATTAGCATTGTGTATCTGAGATACTGTCTGTGTGCTTTCTGTTTACTAACTCTTTCTTTTTTTTCCGATGGTGTGCTTTTTGTTCTGTTGGTTTTGTTTATTTGGCTTTGCTGTCATTTGGATGATTGAGGAGCTTTCAGATGGTGAGCATTTGATTTTGGATGCTGCATGTGGTGTATGCGTGAAACTTTATGGTTGCTATGTTTTTTTCCTGTTATAAGTCATTTACAGGATGAAACTCTTTTTTTTCCCTCGTTGATATCTACGAAATTACCACTGAACACAAAAGCTTCACAAGAACCTTAGAATGCAGTCTTGAGCCCTTTTATTGTGAAGCTTACCATCTTCTGTGCTCACAAAGCCGCAAGTACAATGGAAAAGGCATGAACTTTGACCTGCTGAAGGCAGGAAGCTGTTGGAACATTAAAACGTTAGCTACTGTTTGCTGTACAGTGAGACTAATGGTCTTTTTTCTCTTTCCATTTAACGAAACAAAATGGAAAAACAAAGTGTTGTATTTTATGGGAATTTTATAGCAATGATCTTGATAAATAGTTTTAATCAACATTATTACTCCTTTCTCATGAGTTGTGACAAGTGGTTAAAAAGTTTGGAGAAAAAATGTTTTATTCAGTGCAACAAGCAAGTCAGTGCAACAAGCAAGTAAGTCTTATTTTCGCATTTTCAATTAATTATTATTTCAAATAACATTGTATTTGCAGTCTGTCCATTGGTGTTTTTATAGAGGGTGTAGCAATTGTTTTTTGAAGTAATTTAAGTTAGTGTTGCAGGGTTTTATAGCAATATTTATCTGACAATATGAGCATACTGAAAAAAAAAAAATCTTATATGACTTGTGGGAGTGTCGAGGTTATATTTTGGAACAACAGCTGTGTTATATATATTTGACATCAGCAGAGGTTGTTCCAAGGGCTAAGATTTGAAATTCTTACAATTTGATTTATTGCTAATGCTAATATCTATTCCAGAATTACAAATTTATTTTCATCCTT
Source organism: Protopterus annectens (assembly GCF_019279795.1). NCBI lineage: Eukaryota > Metazoa > Chordata > Ceratodontiformes > Protopteridae > Protopterus > Protopterus annectens. The sequence continues at coordinate 1,359,109,941 of NC_056739.1, forward strand.
TGCAGGTTTATCATTGCATTTTTTTGGAGGGGAGTTGCTTTCTTGTTATGTATTACAGAACTGTATTCCTATGGTGTAATAAGTCAATTTCTGTTAATGATGCTTGCATACTTTCATATCTGTTTTGTTGACAGTCACATTGCTTCTTTTGCTGTAGCATATATTTGTTCTTGTTCTTTTTCATCTCATACATGGATATGGCTCCAAAGTAATCTGGGTCATGTAATCCGACATTCAGGAACAACAAAACATAGACATAATAAATAATATACTGATTTCTTCTAATACAACTCAGAGATTTAAGGTTACCAGCTATTTATTAATTTCATCCTGTAATTCTGGATCTGATTCTCATATGCCTCATCCTGCTTTGTGGACAACAAGTGCAAATCACTTGAGTGCTTTTAGGTGAAATCAGAAGAATCACTTGTGTCTTGCGGAATTTGTTTAGTTAATTAATCAGTAACAGAGTGTCATCCTTTTAGTCTCAGTCTGTTGGGATGACAGTCCACTCACTGAAATACACTTGATGACACATATACATCGAAGGAGTTAAATGGTATTGGATTTTTTGACAGCATTTATGGTTTCAGGTATAAGAATACATTCTGTTCTCAGGAAGGGAATCATATTTTCTCACCCTTTATAAAGGGATGAAGTTTGAGGAAACACCTTCTCCATAACAGTATAACATATGTCATAATTTCCTAAACTTAACTATCTCACACACACACACACACACACACACACACACACACACACACACACACATACACACACACACACACATACATACAGATATACAAACCAAAACCCCACTAGTTTGCTATGAGATTTAAGTGATGAAGAGTGGATGAGATAATTACTGAATTAGTTAGTGTGTACATATCATCAGGTTATTCCTTGTTCTTGTTTGGAATTTATATGAGTTTTATCTTTAGGATTGAGAGTAACTCTTTTACACAAAAGTGGTGGATGCATCTATTACTATATTATCAAACTGGTATTTTCTCAATATTATTTCCATTCTTTTATAGGTAATTAAACAATAGATTATAGCGTCCTTATGTTAAGAAAAGTTAATTGTACTTGAATGAATATATTAAGGTCCCTCCTTTATAACACCTTTTTACTCAAAGTTTACACGTTTTCAGTTTCATCTCATCTCTACAATGCAGCACAGAAATTGAATAACTGATGGAGGGAAAATATCCTTGTTCGATATGTTTTAATTTAATAATTTATTATAGCAGAGATTTTATAATACTCTTTCATATTTCTAGTTAAATCATTACTTTTGATAGTTCCTTCCAACTGGGTTTAGTTATTATTGATGAAAATAATTGTAGTATTCATGTGTCAGAACTGATACTATATCTTAAAGGAATCCTTACATACTTTGTAAATACTTTAATATATTGACCCTTAGGAACATCTGTTTTACATTCACTATGTTCAGTTACCTAAATTATCAATATGTCCATGAATCTAAATATGAGGAGTTGTAACATCTGACTTGATATCTAAGTTTACACTTTATATTATTATATAAATATATATCTAGTAGTTACCTAATATGTTATGTCTGAAGTCATTATTATACTCATTTGTTATGGCAGGGGGAACTTACTTGCTGTTGGTGAATAGGTGGTAGATTCAAATTGTATTCTGTCTTTTGAACTCCATGAAGAGGGTAAGGGTGTATATAATTCTATTTCTTTTGCATATAGTTACTATAACTTATCTTTTGGTGTCTGAATCATTTAAGAATCTGATTGACATATTAATCTTATACCATTTGGAACACAGCTTTATTATTTCTACATAACTATAGTAAGAATATATATGTACTTGAGTACTTCTAGTCATCTAAAAGTATATAATACTAGTAATCGGATTTCTTAATATAAATGTCAACATTAAAGTGTATTTCTATTAACATCAATGGTCTAAATAATAGCTGCAAAAGAGGAAATTTATATAAATACTTAAACCTTTTCAATTCTAATCTTGTTCTGTTACAAAAAACACACTTATTAAAAGAGGATATAGGCAGGCTTAATAACAAAAAATATACTGTACTATCTAGTTCACACCATCAACAAAAAAAAGGGGGAGTTGCTGTTTTATGGAATAACTCTCTTCCAATCAACAAAATAATAGATACATATAATGATGACAAAGGTATGTTGTGTGCTGTTACTTTAGAACTTAACAAAAAAGTATATACTGTCATTAATGTTTATTGGATTCCTGAAATAGGTTCCCATACAGTTAAACAACAATTAGATCAGGTAATTGAATTCTCTAATGGGAATATTATATTTGCAGGTGACTTCATCTGTATAGTAAATGAGAATGATTCTACTGCTTTTAAGAAAAGGATGATAACATCAACAGCTAAAACCTTGACTGAATTTGCTGAATCATTCCATATTAGAGATGTAAATGATTTTGCAGATTGAAATTCACTTTTTACACACACTTCTCACCAAGACATGGCACATATTCTAGAATTGACAGAATATATATTTCAAACCAATTAATTAGTAATTTAAATAAAGATAAAGTCCATTCATGCCCACTGTCTGGTCATGATGCAATAACCTTTGATCTCTTTCTACATTCTAGTTGTTATCCTCAAATTAAATAATACCTGCATCTCTGACTAATTTATCTGATTTTAAGGATTTTTTTTGTTTCTGAAGTTAAAAATTTTATTAAACTAAATAACACTGAGGACACATCTGTTATCTATGTATGGGATGTCGTGAAGGCATACTTATATGGGAGTATAATTAATTGGTACATCAACAAAAGAAAGTCTTGGGATAAGGAATTAAAATCTCTACAAGAAAAGATTGACAATGTTAAATTACAAGAACAGACAATTAAATCCGATAAGACAGAAGAAATTAATATCTTGAACAATAAATATTTGAAAATTTTAAATAATTTATTCACCCCTCACCAACCAAGCAACTAAGCAGCTCACCCTACTATTCAGGCATGACCAAAGGGCAACTTCAGATGCACTCTCCAGTCCAGCTGATGAATCTGGGTATACTGAGGCAATGTTACAACTGCCTCATGTACACAGACAACCCTCTCCTCCTACCACAAAACACTAACATATGCGAGAGATGCAATTATACAGCCAAACCGGAGGCTAAGCTGTCTCCACCCAAGACTGGGGCAGACAGTCAAGAGGAGAAGGTTAACACTTGCACCACACCTCCAGCTTCACACAGACATACTAAAACAGCACTGGCAAAAAATAAACATAAATACACAAAATCATACTTAGAGGCTCTAAACAAAAACCTGCAAAAGTATCAGAGACCTCCAAAGCAGACACCCAAAAAAACCTGCACTTCTCATCACAAACCAGACAACACATAAAACACAAAATCAGTGTGCCGCACAATCACAGCCCTTAAGGCGAAATAACATACCTAACACACTAGTAATAGGTGACTCTATAGTCAGGCACACTGACGTCCCACTCACTAGGCTAGACAAGCAGAAGGTTACTGTTAGCTGCCTGTCGGGAGCCAGAATCCGCCACATAACACAAGCACTCAGGTCACTCCAGAACAAGTACAAATATGACTCTGTCATTGATCATGTTGGTGTGAATGACCTGAGACATACCTCCCTGGACTACATGAAAAGAGACATGGAAGAGCTCTCTGATCATGCAGCCCAGGCTGGTATGACCCTGACCCTGAGTAGCATCCTGCTCTCACCATGAATGATACCTCAGTATAAAGAAAAAATGATCAATTTCAACAATTGGCTAAGCTTCTGGTGTCATTCAAAGGGGATCCAATGTCTGTCAGCCCAGGACAACATGCTCGACAAGCCATGTTGCTTCACAAGAGATGGCTTGCACCTGTCACCCCTAGGCTTTCGAATACTGGCCAAGGCTCTTGCTGCCCCCATAGTGCCTTTTTAGGCAAGGCTCAAAAGTCAAATCCACCTCCATAAATAGCACAATTAACAAAAAACTGAGGGTTATGCTATTCAATGCCAGGAGTTTAAATCTCAAAATGCACCCACTCTAAGCACTCTTCAGTATAGAGAACGTCGACATCTGTGCAGTAACTGAAACATGGTTCAAGGCTCCAGAGAGCACCCCAGCACTACCGGGCTACAACTCATACCACACGTTTCGGCCACAGAACACGGACCAAAATACAAAAGGAGGGGGTGTATCCATATTCATCAATGATACCTACACCTCCAGGTTAGTGGCGCAGCATGATACCTCTGAGATAATCCATGTGCAACTAACATTGGGCAAATCTGCAATGAAAATTGTGGCCTGCTACAGATCATCTTCCATGACCCAGGACCATCACTACACCTTTCTAGAGACACTGGAAAACATGAAGGTCCTACCGAACACCCTGATATTGAGCGATTTCAATTACCCTACCATTCACTGGGAAAACTACTAGAGTACAAATTCCCAGGCCCAGCGCTTCCTGGAATTCATCAACTCAAATGCCCTGGATCAGCTGGTAAACTCCCCTACCAGAGGTGAAAACATATTGGACCTGGTCATCACCAACATGGGTGACAGGTGTTCCACACCGGAGGCCAACACGTCATTGGTTAGATCAGACCATAAACTAATCACTCTGGATGTCCACACCCCACCACCACCCCCAGCTAAGGAAACCACAGTTATAAACTTTACTAAAGCAAACTCCACCTTACTTAAGACAGAGGTGGTAAGTTTCACAGCCCCCACGCTAAAGGATAATGCTGCCCAAGATGTAGAAACCTTTGCAAATGCACTCTATGAGCACCTACAAGGATGCATGGATCATGCCATCCCTAGCAAAACCAAGACTCACTCCTCTAAGAGAAGGAAACCAGTTTAGTGGACTCCTGCAATAAACAGGCTATACAATAGAAGGAGGAAACTAGTTCAGAAAAAAAGCAAATTCCAAGAAGGAAAGACATCCCTGATCAGTAACAGTAAGAAACTAAGGTCCCTCATGAAAACATCCAAGGCTAACTCCAAAAGAAAAATAGCCATGGATTCAAAAGATAGCCACAAAGCCTTCTTTAGCTATGTTAAGAATCTAAGTGGCAACTCATAGATATGCACTGAACTAGTGCAAAATAGCACAAAATATACTGAACCTACTGATATTGCCAACATCCTGGCAGATAGACTCAGTGCAAATTTCACCCCCCTCTCACCTCCAAAAGGGCCCACAACAATACCGGAAAAGTGTAGTGTCCCAAAAAATCACAGATGCACAGGTGAAAACAGCCCAAGCCAAAAACACAGCATCAATGGGACCAGATGATGTCCCAGGCTGTGTCTTGCACGAACTAGAGAACAAACTAACCTCCCACCTAAACACGCTGTTCAACCTCAGCCTCTCCACAGGCTATGTGTCCATAGAATGGCGCACAGCAACGGTTATTCCTCTCCACAAAGGAGGGGCCACAACTGACCCTGCTATCACCCCATAAGCCTGACTAGCCTAGTCTGCAAGGCTATGGAGTGCATCATCATGGAACTCATTAACAAAGACATTGGGAACCTCCAAACACTAGACCCAATGCAGGTCGGCTTTGTTAAGGGCAGATCATGCCTACTAAACCTAGCTGACTTCCTTGAGACAGTCACCAAGGCCATAGATGAGGGAAGGAGGGTTCACACAGCCTACCTTGACCTCGCCAAGGCTTTCAACACCATCCCCCAGTCGGGTATTAAAGAAAAACTCACCAGCCTGAACATAAACCCCTACATCACAAGATGGGTTGCCAACTGGCTTACAGACAGAATTCACACAGTAAGAATAGCGGGCTACAGGTCCAACTCTAAACCAGTCACAAGTGGTATCCCACAAGGCTCGGTCCTGGGACCCCTACTGTTCGGCATATACTTCTCAGAAGTACAGACAAACACAGGAAGACTATGGCTAACCAAGTTCGCCAATGACTGCAAACTGGGAGCCATAATTGACTCTCTGGCTGACACGGACATCCTACAAAAGGGCCTTACTGAGACGGACACCTGGTGTCAAAGTCATGGCCTCAAGCTAAATGCCAAAACATGCATAGTCATCCCATTTGGGAAAAACAAAACACCCACGAATTACCACATAGGTGGCAGCCCCCTTAATACAGAAGAGGTAATAAGAGATCTGGGGACCCAGGTAGATAGTAATCTCTCCTTTGACAATCATATTGCCAAAGTAGTTAGGAAATCCTTCTATGTGGCCCATCTAATTATTAAATGGTCCCCATCTAGAAATAAAGAGGTTATAGTTCCCCTCTACTCGTCACTCATTAGACCCATCATAGAGTACAATGCCCCTTTTGGGATGTACCTCACAGGACACGTCCAACAGCTGGAAAGACCACAAAAGTACCTCACCAGGAGGATTACTGGCCTCAAACATATGTCCTATGCAGCCCGACTGAAAAAACTCCGGCTGTACTCAGTGGTATATCACTTACTCAGAGGTGATCTCTGCCTGACTTACAAAGCCATGTCCAACTCAGAATTGATGGACATGCTTCACCTAAAGAAATCCAAGTCACTGCAAGCTATGCGCTCTAGTGAGCTAAACCTCGCCACAACAATAAATAGAACATGCTGGAGGGATAGATTCCTGTCACAGAGATTCTCCATGCTTTGGAACAAAATTCCAAATTACATCAGGCAGAGCCCCTCACTAACACTTTTCAAGAGAAACCTTGACGAATGGATGGGTAACAGAAAATACACCCCTGGGATCACTTCATTGGCTCTGCTTGACAGAGGATCAGTTAATTAATCAATGGGGCAACGAAAGCTGACACACTCTGGCTAGGCTTATAAATGCCGTCGAGCAGATAGCCTAGTACCTACCTATGAACCTATAAGACTATGGTTACTCTAGAGAAATTTAAATATATAAACTTTTCTACTAATCTTAAGTCACTAAAAAAAATTAGCAATCAAAACTAAGAGATTAATTAAATTGTATCATATTAAAGAGATTTATTTGAGTAAAAAACAGAGGATGGTAACAGACCTAGGAGATATATTAAAGGAATTTTGAAATTCTTTTATTAAAATTAATCACAATTTAAATATATCAGACTTGAATCTAGAGATAACTGTTTTTGTTAAGAAATATACTAAAAATAAATTATTTGATCAACATGTTAAGACATTAGATAAACCAATCTCTTTAATAGAGATCAAAATCAAATCAATAAGTTAAAGCAAAATAAGGCCTCAGGTAATGACGGAATCATTTCAGAACTATATAAATTACTTCCTAATGAATCACTTCTTATATTACATCAAGTTGTTTCAAAAACAATTTAATATTCCTCCTTCATGGAAATATACTCTCATCTCCCCTATTTTGAAAACAGATAAAGACCCCTCTAAGTGTTCTTCATATAGACCAGTTTCACTTTAGAATGTTGATTATAAACTTTTTATGTCCATATATACCAAGAGACTTAAGAACTATCTTCCTGGGCTGGTTGATGAAGATCATACGGGTTTTGTTGTAAACAGAAATACATTTGACAGTATTAAAAGGGTATTAACTATCATTGATTGCGCATCAAAATCTAAAAAGAATCTGACCCTAATATCTTTGGACATAAATTGTGCTTTCGATTTGGTCAATTGGGATTATTTATTTCTTACTTTAGAAGCATATAACTTCTCTGAGAATTTTATTAATCTAATTTCTCACATATATAGAGGCAGTTGTGCATATATTAAGATTGGCTCTTATTTATCAGAAAATATTCCGATATATAAAGGAACTAAACAGGGCTGTCCCTTTTCTCCCTTATTACTTACTCTCTTAATGGAGCCCTTAGCTAATTATATAAGAATGAATCCAAATATTAAAGGTATAGAACTGAATGAAGAAACAACATCCAAAATACAACTCTTTGCAGATGATGTACTTTTAACTGTTGAGGGAACAAATTCAACTTTACAAGCCACTTTTGATCTTATAGATCTTTTTCAAAAGAAATCAGGTTTAAGTTTTAATGATAATAAAACGAACATACTCCCTATAACGTCATACACTAGTCTTTGGAATCAGAAATATATCACATATTTAGTTAAATCAAAATGCTTAAAATACTTGGGTGTTACAATAACAGACAGTATAGATGATATAGTAAAATTAAATTGTAGTAATTGCATTTCTTCTATCAATAATTTAATAATTAAATGGAAGCATTTACTATTTACAATGGATGAAAAACATTCAACTATTAAAATAATAATTTTACCCAAGATACTTTATATTATTCAATCTATTTCATTAATGCCTCCAAGAACACTAAGAGAATTTAATACATTGATTGTGAAATTTTTATGGCAACCAAATAAACATAGGATATCCCTTACACATCATATGAGAAACTGGTCTTGTGGTGGTATAGCTTTACCAGATAAAGAACTCTACGCTATTTCTTCTCTGATTAAGACCTTCTTATTGTTAATAAATGGAGATTATTTAGCCAAATGGAAGAAATTTTAAGAAATTATTTGTTTTGATACAAACAAGAGAACTAGATGCATTAAACTCTTAATCCTAAATAATCCTTTTTTTGGATATCTAAAGATTACTTTTTTCTAAATAAACTTCCTAAAAATCTAACTAATTATATGAAACTTTTATTAAAGGATTTTAGAAATTATATGCATAAAAATACGATTTAAAAAATTGGATATTTATCTTATTTCCTGTTACATACACAAAAGATGTCATTGCCTCTTTAAATCTAACAGATATCTTTTTATTGAAAGAAAAAAATCTTAATTTTTGGTTTCAATTCCTGCAAGACGATAAATTAATTACTTTAGAATATCTAATAACTAGTAATGACTTAAATGAGTTTGCATGGTTACAACTTCAGTCTTATAGGCAATTCATAATAGATAAAGTTAATTTGATTCCTCAGTATTCAAGATCATCAATACCTAACTTAATAAAATATATGTCCTCTTATATGCAACAAAATATAACCTTTGAATGTAAGTTATCAACTATATATGGAATAATTAATAAAGAAACAAAAAATATTCCAGATCAGTTCTGGAATTATTTCACTTCAATCAATAAAGACTCACCTACTGATTTAGATAAAAAATAATTCTGGAATTGCCTAAGCATACTACATCATCACTTAGATGGGAATATATGCTTTGAAATTTATGAATAGAGCTTTTATCACACCTCTATTACACCTCATAAATTAGGGCTGATTAATAAAAATGATGTATTATGTTGGAGATGTAAGTCAAATTCTAAACCTGACTGGTCACATATGTTTTATGACTGTACAATTCTGAGACAATATTGGGAAAAGTCAATTATCTACTTCAAGCACTCTTTACAGATAGATTTACATTGACCAAATCTTTGATTTTATTTAACACTCCAATTCCTAATTATATTAGGAAAATTAAATATTCTCTTTTATGGTATGTTCTAACAGCAGCTAGAAAATTAATAACCAGAAACTGGAAATCTGATCATTCTCCTTCTTATGCAGAATTCAAAAATATCTTTACTGAAATTTGTTGTTTGGAAATGATGACTATCAAGTCAAGAAATATTAGAACATCCTCTTCATATACCCTGTGGTCCAATTTGAAATCTATATTAGATAAAGATTCTTAAGGTACTTGAGAAGGACCTTTTAGACCAACTGGAAGAGAATCGTAGCAGTGAGAAGAAATGTCATGACAACATCCATAACCTGGAACTCAAGCTGCAGCACGCCACTGGTGAGGCTGAGGAGAAGAAGCTGCAGCTCAGTGCAATGGAAGGCCATATCCATGGCTTGGAATCAGAGTTAGCCAAGGCCAAAGGCACAAAGAGAGACCTGGAGAATAAGCTGAGTAGCCTGCAAGGAGTAATGGTTGATTTTTGTAATTGAATTTCATTTCTTTGTTGTAGTTTTGTTAACAGCAGTATTTTCTTACTGAGCCTGACTATGTATACACACAAAGTAAAACAAATAAATAAATATATCTAGATTAATATTAATCTCAAATAACTGTTAGAGTAAAGAATGGAATACTCAGTGAAGGCAGATTCGCACCTCAGTTAAGGTAGTACGAAGGAGGTCTGGAGCAGTAGATTTAATCTCAAATACTCTGTAATTGTATGATGTAAATCACTTAGCAAGCCTCACAAATTTCTTGTACTTTTAGGCCACTCTTATTAAACATGCCTGCTTTCCTAGTGGGCTGTCTTAACTGAATGATATTGCTTAATTATCATCTGATGAGTTTATGCAGCATTGTCTGATTGGAATAAAAAACCTGGGAGCTGTTATAAAAGTATATGGCTTTGCTCATGTCAGCAAAAATACATATGAAAATGAAGTAGAATCTGTAACTTAATATTTACCATCATGCAAATGAGAATTTTCCTCATTAACAGTTGCATGTTATGTGGACCCTGGGCCCACATGCACTTCTTCTTTTCTTTTTTTTAAATGCCATTCATCTTCCAGTTTGTTTCAAATGTATACACGGTGGTGCAGCGGTAGCATTGTTGCCTCACAGCAAGAGGTTCTCCCATTCGATTCTCGGCTGGAGTGCCTTCTGTGTGGAGTCTGCATGTCCTCCCCGTGGTCAAGTGGTGTTCGAAAGACATGCATGAATGGGCATGCCTTCATTAAAGGTTGGGCATCAGACTGGCAACTTGGCACCATAAAAATCTACTGCCAATCATTAGCGGACCGGAGTTCTGCTGTGGCAACCCCTAACTGGGAAAAGCCGAAAAGACAAACAACATAAAGATTCTTGTATTGTTTAAAATGATTATTATGATTCTTATCATATCTGTTATGCTGTATCTTTTAGACACTGATGTAAATACTTTATTTGAATTTATTCTAGTGTTTATTTGTTTTTGATTGAAGTATAATTTCCTTGAGAATCTCTGTAAACATATTGTTTGGTTATAAACTTTAATAAAAATTGTTTTAACAAAATCTTAAACTTGAACTACTGCCCCCCCCCCCCCACACCGAAAACAGCACTCATATTTAGGCATCAAAATTATACCCTTAGAAACTTCTAAAATGACAACCTTTCCTTCACTCATCTATAATTAAAAGCTGATTTGGGGAAAGAGTATTCTCTAGACTAGGTCCTGCCATTTCACCCACTTCCTAAGAAAAGAAAAAAAAACCAAGGAGAGTTGAGACCTTTAAACATGTTCTCAAAGATCATCTTCATAAGGCAGCTCAGTGCACTGGAACCCACTAGTGCAAGTCCCAAAATATGAAGACTGAATGGCCGAAAGAATGGGCTTACATATACTAACAGTGCAATGCCATTTCTCAGAGTAGTTCCACTTCTCTGAGGTATGATGATCTTGGAGTTGGTACAGATAAGCTTGGGGGCTGGCATGCCCCCCTTTGCAAAAAGAAGTTTAAAGGAGAAGATCACTTTTCAAAATTTGCTCTTCTCCTGTCTTTTCTGATGTTTTTTATATAGGTTTTTGTCACTCAACAGTTTGAGTGCTAACATTTCAATAGGGAGCCATGTCTTTGTACCTCAATCCTTATGTGTTGCTCTAAATTATCTGATTTTTTTTCCAGATGGATATATGTACATAACTCTTGCTTATTATTCATGTTTTTTGCCAATGTATTTATGCTTATTTACTGCCAGTGTATTAGTGGATAGACTTTGTATGCTATGAATTACTTTTTTCTAACTGTGTATTTCTTTCTCTGCTTATTTTATATTTTATATGTGTATTGCTGCTCCCTCTACCCAGGTCAAGGCTGAAAATGGTTAAGGAACTAGCCCACCTACCTTGTGGACAAATACTAAATAAATAAAGTGAGAAATCAAACAGCAATGTGCAAAGTGAATAAATGAATAAAAAAATGAAATAGTCTGAACCATTCATCTTCCTGCTGTATTTGCAAAAGTGCATGATATTTCAATCATGCGACTGTTCCGTTCGTTATTAGTTCATGTAATACCTCCAGCATAGCTTTCCTTCTCTTATAGAGTACTTCAAGGTAACCCTTGAGCAACTTTATAAGCATCTCTGTAAATGGAATAACTAGATCTTTTTGCCTGCCTTATTTTATATTTTTACAGCAAACAAATGGCAACATGCCAAAACATGCCTGTGTCCGTCATGGGTATAGCCAAAAAGGTAGATTTTGTATTCAAACATAATGTCGCCTCCACTCGCCACTTACAATTTCAAACATATACTAAACCCTCAGAATGCTACCCCCACAGACATATTGGAAGAGGACAAGTTATTTTCAACTCTTAGCATTTTTAACAACAAAAAACTTTTTTAGAGGTGTAATTCCTTTCACACAAGCATTCTTTGTATACCTCTATAGTGTGTGTGTGTGCATTCGTTTACACAGTTCTAAACATTCTGTGTTTTTTGAGTGAAGATGCTCAGAAAAAAATGTACTTATTTGAGTACACTGAGTATGCCTAGCTATGTCTGTCTGCTTTCAACTGCTGCTTTAGTCCATCCTTCTCTGTGTATCATCTCTATTACTTTTCCGTGATTTCCTAGTATCACACATTTCCCATGTAACAGTTGCATCATAAATTGCTCCAGTTCACTGCTGCTCACTCTCTCTCTTGTATTCCAATTATCCTGATGCCACACATTAATGCTAGATTTTCAAGGTCAAGCATGTTTTTAGCCTATCTTTTTATTATGTATGTTAGTTCCTCTAATAAGTGACTCTGCTCCTGTTGCTCAGCTTTAATTGCTGCTTTATGTTCCTCCATATCTTGCAACTTCCCTTGTAGCCTTGCCACTTTTCTTTGCTATTTTTCCACTGGTTGTTTAAAGGAGCTGGCATCTTGGTCTACTGTGATTACCTTTTCAAATAACATGCACAGTTCTTCCTCCTTATTTTCAGCTTTAAAGGCAGGCATATGTTCCTCCTTTTTTTCCTGCTCACTAACCTTTTCTTCTGTTTTTTTTTTTCCTCCCTGGGAGCGTTTTTTTGTATCCAAATGTCTGCAGACCCTATAGAGATGGAGAGATGGATGAATGGTTGGCTTAGAACAAGAATTCAAAGAAATTTGAGAAAACAAATGTTGCTATTCTTGTATGTACCCATTGGTGACAAAACAATGTCTGATTTCCAGAAATTATGCATTGCTATACATCAGTACTTATCTTTGCTTGCAGAAGGGGGAAATATGTTCCTTGCAACAGATCTGTAGCTTATGGGTGGAGGTCCAAAAAGTATGCATCAAATAGGAGGGATCTCAACACTGAGATATGAGGTAATCCACTATTTACTTTCTTGCTTTATGATATGAGACTGGTCACCTTAATTATATGTATTGAACCGTTCAGCCAATTTGCAAAGTTCATCTTTACCTGTAATGGTCTATCTACTTTTAGGTCTTTTAACGTATTTCCAATGTCAGCAAGGAATATAGTGTTGAAGACCTTGGCTATGTCCAGATGTGTTGTGCAGACTAAGTGACCTCTGTCACTGTCTCTGAAACCTTTTAAAGATTTTACTAAATTCAGTACACATGGCCCACCCTTTACAAAACCAAACTGTTTTAGGTCCAATTGTAGGAAGTTTTAGAAAAGTGTAGTTCATGAAGTCAGATATTATAACATCCTATGGCATTACAAGTTAGATAAGTTATGCCAATGGGTCTGAAATAGGATGCCCTTTGTGCAGAGGCTTTAAAGGGGCTGTTTTCCATACCTGTAGGGCATAACATGTGGCTAGCCCTAGGCTGAACGAGTGCAGAAAAATGTCAAAATTGGGCATGTTTAGTACTGTTATATACACATCATGGTAAATAGTGTTGGCTCACAGTAGTGGTGCTTTTTTGGGGTTTGTTTTAGAGATAAATGTTAAAACCTGTTGCACGATGATTTTTGGCCATGTATGGGCCTCTAACTTTTCCAGAATTTCAATTATTGTTTATGGGACAGAGTAGCAAATCTGTCTACAAGCATGTTGGGTATAACTGCAGGGTGAGAGTGCGTAATCTCATTTTTAGTAGTTTAGAACATTAATGGGTGTTGCTTCTCCATCTCCTAATGCAACTAAAGGATTTGCAGTTAATCCTTTATTTCTGATGCTAGTTTCACATTGTACTTGGAACGGATATTCCTGAAGGTCATTTTTAGTTCTTTACTGACTTTCTGATGCATCATTTAAAATGAGTAGCTTAATCTTTTTTTACAACTTTACTATGTTTTTTTTATGTTATAGGGTTGAATTATACTGATGGACTACCAAGCTGGGTTTATTAAATTTCTGATTGCACCTAGTTATAGGGGGACTGCTACATCTATACAATTCAGTAGGTGATATAAATCTCTGGTGTTAAAGCAGAGGAGCAGTGAAACTGCAAGTAAATTAGAGAGGTCATCATAGAATTTAAGAAACATTGTATGTGCAAAAGTTACTTTATAAGTAATGGGATTACATAATGTGTGTGTGTGTGTGTGTGTGTGTGTGTGTGTCTGTGTGTGTGTGTGTGTGTGTGTGTGTGTGTGTATATATATATATATATATATATATATATATATATATATATATATATATATATATAGGGTCTATATTAAATTATTGAACGCTTAGAAAAGCGAACAATGATTTATAGACCCCATGTAAGTGAAAGCTTACAAACTTGAACGCTTAGAACAAAGATTTTTTTTCCCAAGGGAAAAAAATTTCTGTTCAAAAAAAAAAACACTTAAAACATAACACCCCCCTACTTAAATATACCAACTCTGAGATCACACTACAGTGACAAAATCGAAAAAGTAATGGACGCGGCCAAGTGATTTCTTTCCCAAGGAAAGAATTTGCTTATATGCTGCTTCGTCATCTTGCCTTTTCATCTTTTCAAGTTCGACCATGATGCATTCGAAAGAATGCGTCTTCGATCATCTAATAGGAACCCATATATATATATATATATATATATATATATATATATATATATATATATATATATATATATATACACACAGAAATACATTTGACAGTATTAAAAGGGTATTAACTATTATTGGTTGTGCATCAAAATCTAAAAAGAATCTGACCCTAATATCTTTGGACATAAATTGTGCTTTCGATTTGGTCAATTGGGATTATTTATTTCTTACTTTAGAAGCATATAACTTATCTGAGAATTTCATTAATCTAATTTCTCACATATATAGAGGCAGTTGTGCATATATTAAGATTGGCTCTTATTTATCAGAAAATATTCCGATATATAAAGGAACTAAACAGGGCTGTCCCTTTTCTCCCTTATTACTTACTCTCTTAATGGAGCCCTTAGCTAATTATATAAGAATGAATCCAAATATTAAAGGTATAGAACTGAATGAAGAAACAACATCCAAAATACAACTCTTTGCAGATGATGTACTTTTAACTGTTGAGGGAACAAATTCAACTTTACAAGCCACTTTTGATCTTATAGATCTTTTTCAAAAGAAATCAGGTTTAAGTTTTAATGATAATAAAACGAACATACTCCCTATAACTTCATACACTAGTCTTTGGAATCAGAAATATATCACATATTTAGTTAAATCAAAATGCTTAAAATACTTGGGTGTTACAATAACAGACAGTATAGATGATATAGTAAAATTAAATTGTAGTAATTGCATTTCTTTTATCAATAATTTAATAATTAAATGGAAGCATTTACTATTTACAATGGATGAAAAACGTTCAACTATTAAAATGATAATTTTACCCAAGATACTTTATATTATTCAATCTATTTCATTAATGCCTCCAACAACACTAATTAGAGAATTTAATACATTGATTGTGAAATTTTTATGGCAACCAAATAAACATAGGATATCCCTTACACATCATATGAGAAACTGGTCTTGTGGTGGTGTAGCTTTACCAGATATAGAACTCTACGCTATTTCTTCTCTGATTAAGACCTTCTTATTGTTAATAAATGGAGATTATTCAGCCAAATGGAAGAAATTTTAAGAAATTATTTGTTTTGATACAAACAAGAGAACTAGATGCATTAAACTCTTAATCCTAAATATTCCTTTTATTTGGATATCTAAAGATTACTTTTTTCTAAATAAACTTCCTAAAAATCTAACTAATTATATGAAACTTTTATTAAAGGATTTTAGAAATTATATGCATAAAAATACGATTTACAAAAATTGGATATTTATCTTATTTCCTGTTGCATACACAAAAGATGTCATTGCCTCTTTAAATCTAACAGATATCCTTTTATTGAAAGAAAAAAATCTTAATTTTTGGTTTCAATTCCTGCAAGATGATAAATTAATTACTTTAGAATATCTAATAACTAGTAATGACTTAAATGAGTCTGCATGGTTACAACTTCAGTCTTATAGGCAATTCATAATTCATAATCTTTGTATAAATATACACACAGATATGTATGTGTATATACACACACACACACACACACACACACACACACACATATATATATATATATATATATATATTATATAATTGTGTGTGTAGAAACTTTTATAGGCACATATGAAAAGTGCAACCAGTTTTTGTTATTCGTCTCTCAGAGTTGTCATTATAATCTCAAACTGGATGTCATGAGTCAACTCTTGAAATTTATTGCTGAAAATGTATTTATTTAACATTTGTTTACTGGGAAAGTCTGACTTGGAACAAAGCCAATTTTCAGCAGAGGTTCAGGGAAGAACACTCCAGATATGTTTTTCTAAGTGGAAGAAAACCAGAGCACCCAGAGGAAACCCACACAAACGCAGGGAGGACATTAAAACTCCGCCCAGAAGGTACCCCAGCCAAGAATCAAACCAGAGAACCTCTTGCTGTGAGGTGACAACACAAACACTGCACCAATGTGCTGTCCAAAAATTAATTTCTTTACATCCATTTCTTTTCAAACACACACATCAGTTTGGATTTCACTACAGATTCCTTCATAATCATATATATATATATATATATATATATATATATATATATATATATATATATATATTTATATATATGGATCTACCTTACTAGATCGACATGTTAAAACAGCGAAAACAACTTCACCGACGCCAGAAGATCGACAGTTCACAAACACGACACCTCATACACTCGACACATCATACCAACAAACAAAACAAATCCCCTATCCAAAACCCACACACACAACACAAGCACACTAAAATCCTTACAAACCAACACTAACCCATACATACACAACTATCTACAACCCTAACCCAAACCCTTACCCTAAGGTCCGTCACTATCGCACACTCACCTAACCCGCGCTCTAACCCTAACTCACTTATCCCACCGCTACCCCTACAGACTGCCAACATCGCACACTTACCTTACTCGCACCCTTACCCAACCCGCGCCCTAACCCTAACTCACTTATCCCACCCCTACCCCTACAGGCCGCCAACATCGCACACTTACCTTACTTGCACCCTTACCTAACCCGCGCCCTAACCCTAACTCACTTATCCCACCCCTATCCCTACACACCATCAACATCGCACACTTACCTTACTCGCACCCTAATGTCCGTCACTACCGCATACTTACACATCCTTTCCCCATCGCAGTGCTCTCAGCATCGGTGTCTTCCTCCGTCGGTCTTCTGCCTTGTTGATCTTCTGGTGTCGGTGAAGTCATTTTCGCTGTTTTAACATGTCGATCTAGTAAGGTAGATCCATATATATATATATATATATATATATATATATATATATATATATATATATAGATATAGATATAGATATATATATATATATATATATATATATATATATATATATATGTGATTCTTGTTGTTTGTCTTTCAGATTTTCCCGGTTAGGGGTCACCACAGCGGAACTCTGGTCCACTAATGATTGGCAGTAGATTTTCACGAATGCCGAGGTGCCAACTCGACGTCCAACCTTCAACGAAGGCATGCCCATTTACGCATGTCTTTCGAAAACCCAACAAACCACGGGGAGGACATATAGACTCCACACAGAAGGCACTCCCTGCACTCCAGCCTATATATATATATATATATATATATATATATATATATATATATATATATATGTATATATATATATATATATATATATATGTATATATATATATATATATATGTGTGTGTGTGTGTTCGTGTATGTATATATATATATATATATATATATATATGCGTGTGTGTCTGTGTGTGTGTGCGTGTGCATGCATGTGTGTGTGTATATGTATACATATATATATATAAATATATATATATATATATATATATATATATATATATATATATATATATATATATATATATATATATACACACAGTAGTAATGATACAGAACAGTTTAATATTCACAGATAATGAAACATACATGATACTGCAGGTATAATTTCTACAAGCTTTTCGGGTTTCTAATACCATGATGGGAATAGACCTATTCCTAAATCAAAGTTTGATTAAAGTTTGCCAGATTAGTATTTTTCCATTTTTTGATGTTAGCCAAAAAGTGCTCTTTGCAGAATCTGCAATGCAGCTGTATTGTGGTAAAGAAGATACTTCATCATTTTCATGTGCAAATAACCTTTAACATGCAGTGAATAAAAATGCATGAAACTGTGGTATCAACCATATAGTTAACATTGTAACATTTTTTCAGGTAACAAAAGCAACCTTGAGAAAAGCCTGCAAAGTTACTAAAGTAATTTAGCAACATCAAGTAGTTTTAATTATTTAGCTAACATTAGAAACTTTTACATAATTCATGTACCTAATAGCTATAAATAAAGTTAAGATTTTTTTCCTCTTGCTTATCAACTTTTATTCTTCTCAGGTTCATTGACAAATCTCTGAAAAAACAGCCTGCTATTGAATTTCATATGCCTGGTATTTCACATGCACATTATCATTACAACAGCTTATAATACAACATATATGCTTGTTATCAGAAAGAACTAGTGAGTTTTAGTTTGCTTTAATATTGCAGGTAACATAAATCAGCTTCTCTCTCACTTTTATCCCATTCCTCTTGGAGTCACACCTGCTTGAAATGTATTAATCGCTCTTATGATATAAGAAGTATAGCATAACCATGCTGTAGTGCACAGAGCATTGTGATTGCATTCTGAAATCAGTGGAAAGTCAGACTTGCTAAGTAACTTACCAATGTCAGAAAGGTGTTTTCCTCGGTGTTGTTAAGCACTAGTCTTGGGCTTAACAGCATTCATCAGCCACAGCAGAAGAGCAGCAGGAAGATATTAAACCAAATTAAAGTGTCATAATGAACCATTTAAGTACAAACAATGTGTTTGCTGGCTTCCTGAAGATTTTCTTGGGTGGTTGCTCCACGTGGCAGCAATTAGCATGTTACAGCTTTCTAAGCTGTAACACACTGCAACTACACTGTTTTTCTAATTTATGGGAGCCAGAAAAGTGCCATGCATTACAAAGAACTATGATGGGGCTTTTCTGATCATAGCCTGGGAAGTTATTTCTCTTGACAGGGATGTCAAGATTCACTACTTAAGCTTAGCTGTCAAGGTGAAATTCTTGACATCCATATCCCAATCATATAACATCCTGGTTATGATTAGTGACCAGATTATAATCCTCTCTGTTGTAGTGGTTACATTCCAGCTTTAATATTGCAGTCCATATATTATATTGGGGTCTATATTACTTCATCAAAATACGTATTCATTGAATACATACTCATCAATGGCTAAACAGCAAAATTCATTACAACGAAGCATGGAATCTTTACTTTCCAACTCATCTTTAAAGAAAAAAACACCTTTGTCAAAGTCAGTGACCACAAGATTTTTTCTCAAGTCAAGATTAGGATTTAGTCTTTAAAGCTGCATGGACTAATTATCCAGTTAAAATTAAAAAAAATATATACAGTTTGACAATGACTATTCAACATTAGTGATGTCAAACAGAAAGGCATGTGTGCCATTTGTTAAAAGCTTAAAGAAAAACTATATTAAAGCACAAATCATGTTTCCAGCAAAAATAAGGATTTGTCTTCCAGAAGGAAAGAAGATTTTTAACACCTTTGAAGATGCAATGGACTTTATACAGATAAATAAAATCCTAGAAAAAACAGTAGAAATGAAATGGAATCTATCAACTTCCTTGAAGAGAAATGCAACAAGAGATGGTTGGTTAATAAAAGGCAAAACAGTAAAAAACTGAAGGACAAATGAAAATCAATGTATTTCATGGTTATGAATTCTTATTAATTTAAAGAAGTGCTTGAATACTTATGAACAGGTGCTGAATATTACTTTTTACAAAGTAAATAATTTCTTTCTTTCTTTCCCTACTTCAAATGGTTACTAGTTCCCTTTTTAAAATGTTACGAGTTTGGTTCTTTTAGCTATATATGAAATTAAAGCCACTTATTTTCATTTAAACTTTAAGAGGTTAAAATATTCATTTTATTAAAAGCTAATCATTATTATGATGAAACTTATGTCAGGTGGTGCACTTTTTGATATCTTGGCATAGTTGAGTAACATGCTATTAAATATAACACAAGATGTAACAAATGACATTAAAGAGGCATGTTAAGTTACACCCTGGGTTTTTAAAATGGTCCAGTAGTTTGCTACTGATAGTATACTTGACATGCAATAGTACCCAGGAAAGACATGCTATATTATAAATAAATTATAAAAATATAGCTTTTTACATGTATAAAAGTTACTATTGGAAAGATATCAGATAATTAGAGTAACAGTCACACTTTTATAAGCTAAACCTAGATCATGCATAATCTTTTAATACAAGTTTATGTGCTATGTCTCCTTTAAAAATGACAGTCTGTTTTATAATAAATATCTCATACAAATAGTGCTTACTGAATCATTAAATGTTGTTTCTTTAAATACAATAGCTTTTTAGTGGCTAAAATACTTTTAAATAATTTTAGTTTTTTAGTGGTTTGGAGGGGATTGAAGGATTGATGTGTAATACGGAGGCAGCTTGGATTCACTTGGGAGCATTTTTATGTGAACTGTAGCTGACAGACTATTCATTTTCAAGTACTTATCTTGAAAACCAGCTTGAAACTATTTAGAGCCATGGGCACTTTTGTGACGCTGCAGGAGATTTGAAAATTCTATGAAGTGTCCAGGCTACTTCTTCCGGTCCAAAAGTAAATAATCATAATATTTTGAATCATATGCTAAGATGTCAATGAATATAAGTTAAATAATAAGCAAGATCAGTGAATTACATTTGAAACCACTGTCAGTTTTTATTGATTATTTATTTTACATTTGTTTACTGGGAAAGTCTGACTGGACACAGGTCCTTTATCAGCGAAGGCCCAGGGAGAAAAGCTCCAAATTAAACAAAGATACAAAAATGCAAAAATATAAAAATACTAAAATACAAAAATACAAAAATGACAAAAGTACATAAGTGAGTAAAGAACAAATAAAGTTTGCACTTTACATCTCTTAAACAACGGTCAAGGTAGTAATTTGATATCTACATTTCAAATTAGTTTGATGGCTACATAGTTGAAATTCAGACATATACATAAATTCCATACAGGCAGTTGAAGAGTTTCTAAAGTAGAGTCAAAGGAATGTACATGAATTGCACAATTTTGCTGTTTAGGGGATAGACTAACTAACCAGGACAAGCACAGGTACAGAGCCAAGTGTTCTATAAGTGTGATTTGAGAAGATGTTTGAATTGTACTAAATAGAATTGTATTAAATAGTTCTGAATGCTTGCAGTATTCCAAGAGGAAAGTTTATATACTTGCCTATAGAAAGACACTTCTAATAAAAAAAAATATGATTGTGTTCCTCTGTTTTAGTCTCTTTTTAATGATAACAAAACTTAACATCTCAGAATAATTTATTATGGAAAGTTTGAATCTTAAAAGAGAAGATTTTTCAGATGTCTGTTCAGATACTATCAGACATAACATTTAAGGTAAACATAGGACTGATTCTAACAGAAGTACTAGATTAAAGTGTATCAAATATATCAAATATATAAATATAAATGTTCTATTATATGATATTCTATACTAGGATTATAGCTAAAATATAAAACCTAGCAAAATAGTAATAGTGCAAGACATAGTATACAAACAGAAATAGAAAGAGATCAGAATAAGTATATATATATATATATATATATATATATATATATATATATATATATATAAACTAAAGAAAATATGTGTACAAGGGTGGAAGGCTGGGTTTGGAATGGCCCACAAGAGCAAGTAACCTGGTACTAATTTATGAACTTATGATCCTATGAACAACTTTACACATAGTACAGGGAAAGATGCTTGTAGAGGCATATCCAAAAATTGGAATGTCCACAGAGGTTCCTCACTAAAAGAATACAGGGCATAAGTAAAATGTCCTATGCAGACTACCTCAAGGCCCTATCACTGTATTCTGCCTCCTACAGGCTTTTGAGAGAAGATCTACACCAGGCATACAGGGCAGTGTTAGACCCCACTCTGATAGACCTCCTGCATATCCACAAAACAAACAGAACCAGAATTAACTGTTCTAAAGACTTAAACCTTACCCGTGATATAAATAGGACCTGCTGGAGAGATAGGTATGTATCCCAGAGACTACCTCATCTATGGAACAGACTCCCTATCCATGTGACACAGAGTTCCTCCCTAACTCAATTAAAGTGCAACTTGAACAATTAGATGGGAAACCAGAACTTCATCCCTGGTTTGGCACCTATGTCAATAATGGACACAGGTAACCTGCAAATGGTTCATTTCCTAGGCCCATACTTACATTTATCAAGGGTATCAGAACTTGTTAGAGATTAGGAATGCATGGCTAGGCTTAAAAAGACCCTTGTGGTCATTAGCCTAGTAAACACCTATGAACCTGTAAATAAAACGGAAAAAATATAAAATCATCTGACCTATAAATTAATTAATATAAAAATATCAGCTGACTTCCTCACTATAGTACACCAGGGAGATAATAGGAGGTACATGGAAAGATGATTGTAGAGGTATTCTGTTTGGTCAACTTATAATAAAGATTCTGAACACCTATTTAACTTTTCTTATTCATAATAACTCACTGATGAGCTTTGTTAAGATGCTGCATAGTAAAAATGTGACACACATTAATATGAATCAGAAACATTACCTAAGTGTTGTTAATCTAACAGAGGGTTTGAGAAGTAGTTTGTCTTTTTCAACAAACTAGGGAATAGTTATTCCATGGTAGAACATTTTAGGGTTATATCATTAGATCATTTTTATTTGTTTCAAAAGTTTCGTCCATAGCTGAAGATTTAATTTTGTTATATATAAAATATATAATAAATTATGTACATAAATGTGATTTCATTATACCTATGCTTTTTCTCTGTTATGTAAATTTCTGATTTTAAATGCATGTCTACTAATATTAAGGGATTGAATAATCCAGTAATGTTGGGGGGGGGAGTCTTTTCAAATACTTGCAATTACAAAAAACCCAAATAGTACTTCTACAGGAAACATATTTACGCAATAAAGATGTAAACAAATTTTCATTAAAGAATTATTTGGTTTTAGCAGGTTCTGGCTTTAAAGCTAGAAGAAGAGGCACCTTCATTTTATGGAAGAACTCACCAGTAATTTCTAAAGTAAAATATGCCTATATTGATAAAAGTGATATGTTAAGCATTGTTATAACTGAGTAGAACAGAAAACTATATACATTGGTAAACTCTTACTGGATTCCAGGGGTTGGCACTAAAGATGAAAAACGTTACTTAGACACTAGAGCTTATTACATGAAAGGTGAAATCATAACGGTTGATTTTAATTGTATTTTATCAGACAAAGATTCCACTGCAGATAGAAATCTAACAATGACATCTTCAACCAAACACAACATTTTGTAAATCTAATGAATTTAAAGGCTATATATGAGCTAAGGAAAACAGACTCACTTCATTTTACCCATTATTTATATAGATATGGAACAAGCAACTATTGATAAACCTTTTGTCTCAAACAATCTGTTATCACTTATCAGAGAAATTTCAATAGTTTCATCTCCATTATCAGACCACAGTGCTGTAATCCTAAATATTAGTTTAAACACTAACAATTGAATACATTACAGGAGATTGCCAGCATGCATTATTAAAAATAAAAGATCCAAGGATTGGTATGTTAAAGAGATCAAAAATGTCATAGAACTAAACATGAATGGTGAAGTATCTGACGTTGTCCTGTGGGATTCATTAAAGGCTTACTTAATTTATTTATTTTATTTTACATTTGGTAACCGGGAAAGTCAGACTGGACACAAGTCCTTTATCAGCTGAGGCCCAGGGAGAAAAGCTCCCGTAACATCACAAGTTATTAATTCAATAATTGATAAGGATTACATATACATGTTTAAGAATAAATAAAAACAAAATTAAGCTAGAATTATAATTTAACTATTTATAAGGATAACATATTAATATTTAAGAAGAAAGCTAAAACAAAATTAAACTAGGATCTTTCAGTGAGCTGTTCCTTAGTACAAAAAGTAGTTAGTATGGTAAAATAATGTATAGTATTCATAATAATCATGATTGGGAGTTGGTAAAGGAGATGTGAAGAAGAAGAGTAAGTTAAGAGAAGTGGGAATAAGAAGAAAAGAATAGTGTAGAAAAAGAGTATATGGGAGGAGCTTTAAAATAGGGGGAAGAGTTACAAGCTGGTCTATTAATAAAACAAGAGAATGGAACAACAAATTAAATACACTGCAGGCCAAAATAGATACAATAAAGTTAAATCTAAACCAAATGACATTATCAGCCAGTCTGAACTTAAAAACCTAAATACAAAATATGTTGAAATTCTAAATCATAAAGTTTTGATTAACCTAGAAAAACTTAAACTTCGAGCATATTCAGTTAACCCTTTAAGCTTGCATAAACTTGCTCTTAGATCAAAGAAAATGAATACACTAAATCATATCAAAGAAATTTTAGCACATATAAATAATAAAAAAGAAAGAAGAGCAGATATTAAAGGTACTTTATGAAAATATAAATAATAAGTTCATAGGTTAGTACTAGGCTAACTGTCCTTGTGGGCCATCTTAAGCCTAGCCAATTACCCCATGTGAGAATCAAACCCTGCACCTTGTGCCTGCAAGGTAAACACGTTAACCATTATGCCATCCTCCCACCCATAATACAAATAACCTAGATAATGATGACATAGTTGAAACTTTTCTAAGGAAAAGTATAAATAATAAAATAAGGGTGTACAAATAAAAAAAACAATAGACCATTCACTTTAAAAGAAATAAAAGATCAAATAAGAAAGTTAAAAAATAATAAGGCAGAGGGCTTAGATTATCTTCTACCTTAACTATACAAAATACCACCAGATGATGCAGTTAAAATATTCAATAAGGTCTACAAAGAATGAAAAACAACTGCTGAAGTCCCTCCATCATAGAAACATCCCCTTATATCATCTATTTTAAAACAAGATAATAATCCTACAAAGTGTTCATCGTACAGACCCATTTCACTTTTAAATGTGGTCTATAAGATGTTCATGTCCATTTTAGTTACTTATACCTGAAATAATTAACAATGATCAAATTGGGTTTATTTTAAATAGACAAGTACATGATAATATAATAAGAACACATATATTAATAGCTTATGCAAATAAAAATAAAAAATAACTTTCTATCATTATTCTCGATTTAGATAAGGTTTTTGGCACAGTTAATTGGTCATACCTATTTAAAACACTTAAAGTGTATCATTTCTCAACTGAGCTAATTGCATTAATGTACTACAATAACTCATGTGCTTATATTAAAGTATGTTCTTTTGTTTCTAATTCCTTTCGATTACAAAAAGGCACAAAACAAATTTATCTGTTATCACCTTTACTTTTTGCATTAGCTATAGAGCCCTCTGCTAATAGTATTACAGCCAATAAGAACATTAATGGTATCAAAATAAAAGAAGACTTCAAACTAAAGATACAGCTCTTTGCTGATGATACTTTACTAACAACAGGAAATATAGAGAATTCATTAGAACATATAATTAGTTTTATGAGTCAGTTTAATGAATTCTGAAGCTGAAAATGTAATCATTATAAAGCAAATATATTATTAATTAATAAAAAAAATTAAAAATTCATACAAAAATATTCTAACTTCAGTTGAAATAGCAATCAAATGAAATACCTTGGTATAACCATTATGTTTCACAGTAAAGAAATGATACAAACAAACTTTCAGCAGGTTGTTGATAAAATTTTAAGCTGAGTCACAAATTGGAACAAATTCTTCTTTAGCATGAAATAATTAATGCTTATTAAGATGGTAATTATACCTAAAATATTGTTTGTCTTACATTCTTTAGTACTATCTCCATCAAAAAAATGATGAAGAAGATAAATAATATTCTTTTTAAATTTGTTGGCATCCTAATAAACCAAGAGTTTCCTTTGATTGGCACAGAAAAGTTTGGGAAAATGGTGGAACAGGATTCCCTGATATTCAATTGTATGCTACTTCAATAATTGTAAAAGTTATAGCATTATAGATAAATTCATCTTTTGATTCAAAATGGAAACAAATACATAAAAATATTATTAGTAAATAATAAATATATCACAACCATTCATAAACATATATTGTCTAATAGTTTTATCTGGTTATTAAAAGATTTTTATGTAAATGGAATTGCACCCTCTTCTCAAATTCCCTATTTAAATAACATCACTTTCTCTTTCCAAAAGTTCACATATTCTAATCATTGCATTAAAGACTTAATATTTTCTATGTTTCCAATTGCATATACAAATGCTTAGAAATGCATATCTTTAACAAAATGCTAGTGTTGAAACAACAAAGTAACTTAATTTAATGGCATAAATTCTTTAATGGTACTGATGTATATATACTGTTGAAAATTTAAGATCCAAGTACAATCACGATTCTGAGAATTTGTTAATTTTACAAATATTTAGAGAATTTGTGAATACAGAGATTAATAAGATATTTAGCCTAGAAAAGAAATCATTCCCCACATTTTTGGAATTCTTAATAAATATCAATAATAATGCAGTCACAATAAATCATATTTTTCACAAATTTATAAAATTCTTAAGTTAGATTTCACATATTTAGACAATTCCTATTGGAACTTCTTCTTCTTTTGGCTGCTCCTGTTAGGGGTCATTACAGCAGATCAGCTGTTTCCATTTCTTCCTGTCCTCTGCATCTTGTTCTGTCACACCAACCACCTGCATGTCCTCTCTCACCACATCCATAAACCTTATCTTAGGCCTTCCTCTTTTCCTTTTACCTGGCAGTTTCATCCTTAGCATCTTTTTCCCAATATACTCTGCATCCCTCCTCAGCACATGTCCAAACCAATGTAATCTTGCCTTTCTGGCTTTGTCTCCAAACCTTCCAACCTGGGCTGACCCTCTAATATACTTATTCCTAATCCTGTCCATCCTCATCACACCCAATGCAAATCTTAACATCTTCAACTCTGCCACATCAAGCTCTGACTCCTGCCTTTTTGTCAATGCCACTGTCTCCAACCCATATAACATAGCTAGTCTCACTACCCTCTTGTAGACCTTCCCTTCCACTCTTACTGGTACTCGTATGTCACAAATCACTCCTGACACTCTTCTCCACCCACTCCATCCTGCCTGTAGTCTCTTCTTCACCTCTCTTCCACACTCACCATTACTCTGAACTGCTGATCCCAAGTATTTAAACTCATCCACCTTCTCTACCTCTACTCCCTGCATCCTCACCAATTCCTCTATCCTCCCTCTCATTCACACACATATATTCTTAGTCCTGCTGACCTTCATTTCTTTTCTCTCCAGAGCATATCTCCACCTCTCCAGGGTCTCCTCCACCTGTTCCCTACTCTCACTACAGATTACAATGTCATCTGCAAATATCATAGTCCAAGGGGACTCTTGTCTGATCTCGTCTGTCAACCTGTCCATCACCATTGCAAATAAGAAAGGGCTCAGAGCTGATCCTTGATGTTATCCCACCTCCACCTTAAACGCATCCATCACTCTCACCGCAGACCTCACTGCTGTCACACTACCCTCGTACATATCCTGCACCACACTTATATACTTCTCTGACACTCCCGACTTCCTCATACAATACCACAACTCCTCTCTAGGCACCCTGTCATATGCTTTGTCTAAATCCACAAAGACACAATGCAACTCCTTCTGACCTTCTCTGTACTTCTCCATCAACACTCTCAGAGCAAACATCACATCTGTAATGCTCTTTCCTGGCATGAAACCATACTGCAGATCACTAATCATCACCTCCCTTCTTAACCTAGCTTCTACTATTCTTTCCCATAACTTCATGCTGTGACTGATCAAGTTAATCCCTCTGTAGTTACTACAGCTCTGCACATCACCCTTATTCTTAAAAATCGGTACCAGAACACTTTTTCTCCATTCCTCAGACATCCTCTCACTTTCCAAGATTTCATTAAACAATCTAGTTAAAAACTTCACTGCCATTTCACCTAAACACCTCCATGCTTCCACAGGTATGCCTATTGGAACTACTCCTCAAAAATTAATAATGACGACTTCTCTGATGAATACATGAAAATGATATTAAAATCTAGAGATAAAACTACATTCATTATACTGGAAAATTTTCACTTGGAAATTCGTAAACAGAGCTTTTGTCACTCCTAAGGAAATTACAATTATGTATAAATCAATTAGAATTAAATGC
Source organism: Protopterus annectens (assembly GCF_019279795.1). Classification (NCBI taxonomy): domain Eukaryota; kingdom Metazoa; phylum Chordata; order Ceratodontiformes; family Protopteridae; genus Protopterus; species Protopterus annectens. The sequence goes on from NC_056739.1 coordinate 1,359,138,756, forward strand.
TGGAAATGTGATTCTGAAATAATAGCTGATTGGACACATATGGTATATGAATGTAAAGTCATCTCCCCCTTTTGAAAATCAATTAATAACTTAATTAAACTCTATTGTCAGAGATGTAATATTTCTACATCTTTTGTTTTATTTAATGCTCCAATTCCTGAGATAATTCCAAAAGCCCAAGTGCCTCTTCTTTGGTCTATTCTTGCTATAGTCAGAAAAGTAATTACTAAACATTAAAAAAGTAAAGTTACCCCCCTCTAGTGCTGAATTTATTAGTATGGCAAAAATTGTTTGCAGTAGTGAATTGCATACTATAAAGATTAGAACTTCTAATATTACACATTCATATAAATTGTGGCTTAAACTTAAAGACTTGCTTGAAAAATATTAATTGTTGTTATGTATAACTTTGATGTATTGATCAGCTGTGGACCTATGTAAACAGTTATTTGTTTTATAATCAATGTGAATATTTATTATTTTAAAACCAAATAAAAAAATCAAAAAGAAAAGACAAGTAAGTGGGTAAAGAAAAAAAAACTCTCTCGGAGCAAAATGAAATGTATAAACACAGAAAACACTACTAAAATCCAACAAGTATGTGTGACTTGGGCATGGTCAAGGGATTTTACAGACAAAGTATAATTCAATTTATTAGCATGGCAAATGACATTAGCACTGTTTTAACTGAAAAACTCAAAGAACTCTATTCAGAAGATATGATGGTGCTGTTATTTGAGATGCTTTTCATAGTACTAAAGAAGATGTAGGCCTGCTATAGGGATGCTTTGAAATAAGACATGCTGTACTGTATTTGTACTTAATCTCATCACTCATGTATATATTTTTGTTGATTAATCTCCTATGTATATAAATTGCTTTACTGATCTCTGCTAGACTGTAAGTAGATACATATAAGTTGTATAGCAAACCTTTTCTTTGTTGTACTAGAAATGTATTAGTAAAAATGTACTTTGCTGGAGCTTTTCTCCTCGGGCTTCCACTGAAAACGAACACTGTTGTCCAGTCTGACTACCCCGGTAAACAAATGTTAAATAAATAAAATTAAATAAAATCAGGAAAAACTGCCTACAATGGAGTTGTAAATGAAAAGCTTTTCAAACAGAGTGGGGAAACAGGAACCTGAATTAGAACAACAGAGAGAAAGAAATCTGCATAATCAGAGAGCTGGAGAATAGAACGAAAACTAATGATTTTAAAAATAGATCCAGGAAACTACTTGTGAGGAAATCTAGATTACCAGAAGAAATTCCAGATGAGGACGTAATGACTGCATTTGAAAGGAAAAAAATAACTTAAAGTACTTACCAACTCAATTAAATCCTTACCTTGTAAGAATTCACAGATTAGGGTTAATGCCCAATTATTTGAGTAACCTAGAAAACAGAATAATTAACAGAAATCAGCATACAAAATTCAGATTTCCTTCTAGAAAATGTCAGTCAAAATTTATAGCTTATTGTTCAAAAGACTTTTACAGGACAAGACAAACATGGGGATGTATAAATATTAGCTACAACATCTGGGGATAGCAGCAACACTAAAACATCAAGCTATGCTTATCATGTCTAGAAAATTGGTATTAAAACTGTTAAAATCAGTACAAGAACCTGAAAAAATATACTGAGAGACTGCAAAGAACAACACAGTGCAAATCTTTCATACTGCAGGAACAGAAATCAGAAAAAGATGGAATGGGAGATGATACAAAGCAAAGTGCATGTACTCTATCAAATGTTACTGATCCAGTTTATAAGAGACTTGTGTTAGTTCAAGAGAATCAAAACTCATCTTCTGTAGAGAGCAGGGAGGAATGATAATAAACCTTCAAAAACGATGAAGATTGAAATAGCCAAGCTACCAACTAAGAACAGGAATAAGGACAACTCAAAACTATAAAATAAATCACCAGAGAAATTATTAGCCCTGGCTATTTCTGGCAAGTTCATGGGAAAAATGGTAGACAGTTTCAGTACTTTATCTGAAAAATATAGCCAACAGACTAAAATGCAGAATAACTATTTTCTGCTAATTCAGGTTCAACAGATGAGTATTGTTTGATTGCAGAAGGAATTCATAGAATGGAATGAAATACTTTGACTTCACAACATTGAAACAAAAAAAATCTGATAAAACAAGCACTAAGTATAAAGTAACACAAAAGGCAAAATTATTCCTCAACTAACAAGTGTGTGTGTTTGAAAAAATATAATTGATTTCTTATTGCTCTAAAATGTGTGTTTGGAAAATATGCAAAATGTTATCATGATGATATAATTGCTCTCACAATTCCTTTAAGTTAAGTCAAATACATTCCTGAGGATTCAAAAATGGAGTGAAATAGCCAAGTAATGGATCATTGGAATGGCTGCAGGGGGAGGCTCCATTCGACCATGATTTTGTGAGGGGGAAGGGCGGCAAACTTAAAGACAGCCCCAGCTGAACTATATCTCCCAACTGTCCAGATTTTCAAAGAATGAATAGATTTTTGCTTCTTATTTTTGGTTTGTTCCTCATAAAATTTGTGGTTTTCTGGCAAATCATTTAGGAATTAAGTCACTAAATAATGACACACTGAGTTTCAGACTTCATAACCTTCAGAAAAATGCATGCTAAAGTAAGACCTGTTCTTCTATCAACTGTCTCAGTTTATACAAGAGCAATTTTTAGTACTGTTTATATGTTCCCCCAATATATTTGGCCTTGTCCAGATTTATTGCATTAACAGGTTGAGAGGTACATGCAAATAAATTGCTTTATAGAATTAGGCATAGCCAAACCTCTCAACTCTCCCTTATTTTGGCTCAAAATGTTGCTCTTCCCCCTAATAATCCCTCCGCAAAATAGCAATTTTGGAAGAAAACATGGAGGGTTTACAATTAAGAAATAACTGTAATAATCAGAGTTATAGATTACTTTTATTTCAGAAATGCACGTAGATTCTTTTATTTTGTCAGCTGCTCAAGTTAGCAGTACTAATATTAAAGTGTCCCTTCTTTGACAGGTTCCCAGCTGTATTGTGTGGCTATTTTATATTTTTACATCACATTTTTGGTCCATTTTTCATAAAATTGCATTTTTTTGGCAAATTAGTGACAAATCATTAAAGACTGAAGTTAGAAAATAATGACAGACATTTGAGTTTCAGGTTTCATACCATTCAGAAAATTCATACTAATGCAACACCTATTCTATTATCTTTCTAAGTTTATAAGAGCAATATTTAAAAATTGCCCTTATTTTTGGGCCTTTGTCCCACTTCTTTGTATGGCTTTGTCCAGATTTCTTGCTCTGAGGTCGAGAGGTATGACAAATGTGTCAGGGCCATCACAGTCAGTAGAGACATTTCAAATTGTGACGTACTTGTTGCACCCCACTCCCCCATGTAGTGACGATGCATCGAAGCAAGGCAAGGAATAGTTATGCAGTGTAAATGTGCAGAGTATCCCCCCATCCAAGGTAGACACAAGTACTAGAGTGGCTTTTCATCCGTCCTTGATTTTTGCAGAATGGTCTGGTTTCTGTCATATTTTTTGTACTGTTGATTTATGCTTATTACTCAAAGTGCCTGTTGCTCTGTATTTAAGTAGCAATACTTTAATGACCATCAGGTAAGCTTGGCTGAGATAGTAAGATGTAAGTAAGCTTTAATAAGCATACTGTTAAAGAATTGCCAACATTGAAAGCTTTCTGTTGTTGCCATGTAGAGAATACTTAACTAGATAATGTATAAGCCTTGGGTATTGAAATGCATATGACAGTATTTGTAATAAAGGACAGGATTACATTATTTTAAGAAGCTCATTACACTTGGACACTTCCAGTCATCTCTGCTGGCTTTACCCGTAAACTAAACAGAATGCCAATCGTGTGGTCCATAACCTGTACAGTAATCCTTTTAAGCAATGTATCTTGAGCTTATTTCTTGTTTGCTTTTCATTTTTTACTTTGATCATGTTTTCCCCATGAAACAAGTAGATAGTTGTCAGGCAGCAGGTGTTTTTTTGGATAAGAAACATTTTTACAAGTGGGGGCATCAGAAATTTCTACTTTCAGCATGTTACTTGGTACTTTAATAAAGCTGAATATAAGTTATAATTAGAACTGCAGTGCAAGAAGTGGTTTGAGTTGAGTGCTGCTTGTTTTTCTTATACTTGATTTTGACTGGCATTTCATTAATGTATTTAAAAAGTAATTTATTTTTTCATGCCTCACAACCTTTTTGTTTCCATCTAGATATTAAGTAAGCTGTCGTGCAGCCAATGCATTGAAATATTTTTATTCTTCTACACTTCATTTTGTCTTGATTGGACTCTCATAATGATGGCTTGGCACCCAGGGCAGTGTATTTAGTTAATGTTTGTGGTTTTGAGCATAGCCCCTCCCCTTTCTACTTGACCACACCCCTTCCCATTGACCCCACCCATTCAGCTGTCTCCTGCAGCCCCACTTTGATTTGAAGTCACCAGCCGCCACTGGAAATAGCCCCAGCACTGTTAGCAGGAGCAGTTTATACACTGTGGCATTTTGCAATTCAGAGACATGTTAGCTGACCCTGGTGTTGTCTAGTGGTCTTCCTGGCTGCATAATGAAGCCTCCATCAACAAGGACACACCTCCATTCCTCTCAACTGTCCGGAATTGTGCAAGTCACATCCTTCTCAACATTTTAGCACAAGAATCCAAAGTAATGGGGTGACAAAGGACCAATATTAGGGATAGATTTCAAATATTGTTCTTATAAACTTAAAACATTGTTATAATAACAGGTTTTGCATTAACATACATTTGCGAATGATCTGACGTCTGCAACCGTACTATCTGCCATTATTTCATGAATTTAGTCCTCAATGATTTACCAAAAACCAGGCATTTTATGTGGAACAGACCAAACATATGAAGCAAAAATGTTGACTTGCTGTCTAGTGACCCCATCCCTTCCCCCAACACAGGTCTCTCTTGCTGCCAAATTTGGGTCTATATTAAAATCGCGAAACCTCACTTACACGAATACGGAAACATCGACACATATATAGCGAACCGTGAAAACACCGAACGTCCTGAAGCGTGAAATTTGAAATGTCGAATCGTCATAGTTGGCCCGTATCCGGTATAGCTCCCTAACGTAAGTGTGCAATAGTTATGGACCTTAGGGTTAGGGTGCGGGTTAAGGTAAGTGCATACATAGTAATACATGCAACCTTTACTTTAGGGTTAGAAGTAGGTTTATGTTAAGTGTATGTATAGTAATATAGTTGTGTAGCTGAATGTATACGTAATTTATACTTTTCCTGTAGTTAGGTGTTGTTTGTTTATAGTTAGATACATTTGTGTGTAGTGAATGTTTGATTAGGATATGGGGTATATGGGTGAAGTGTAGATATGGGTAAGTGTGGATTATTTATTTTGTTTGGGTAGGTAGTACGTAGCGGGCGGTGGGGTTGGCCAACTATGATGATTCGACATTTCGAATTTCGTGCTTCAGGTCGTTTGTTTTTTTTGCTGTTCGCTATATATGTGTTGACATTTCCATATTCACGTAAGTGAGGTTTCACGATTTTAATATAGACCCACCAAATTCATGTTCCATTGACTGTTTAAATGCTGTCAAGGCATGATTTGCAATGTTACCCCTGGTGCTTAGTGTACCTCCCAATATTACAGGGTTTACTCATTATTTTATGGGTTTGTAGAGGTGTGACATCCCCCATAACACACACAGTTACCCAACCTGATTGCATCCATGGATCCCATGGATATTCTTACCCATTTACTCATATATATGTATGTGTATATACACACACACACACACACACACACACACACACACACACACACACACACACACACACCTTATCCACTAATTAACCACCTCCCTATTGCAACCTCTTAGGCAGATACACACACACACACACACACACACACACACACACACACACACACACACACACACACACGCACACACACCTTATCCACTAATTAACCGCATCCCTATTGCAACCTCTTAGGCAGATACACACACACACACACACACACACACACACACACACACACACACACACACACACACGCACACATACACATACATACACATACACATACACACACGTGCACACGCACACACGCACACATACACATACATACACATACACACACACACACAAACACACACACACACGCACGCACACGCACGCACACACAAGCATGCACACACACGCACACACACACACACACACACACACACACACACACGAGTCTGCTATTGCCATTTCTCATGATCTTCCCTTTTGTCCATGGTATGGTAATTTAGGAGCGGGAATATTTTACTCTGGAGATATTGAGGGCTTGCCCCACACATTGCACCACTTTAAAGGAAAATAGTAATATTCGATATTAGCTCTTCTCCAGCATTTGTTGTCTTTTGTTTCAGCATTGCAAGTCCTGACATTTCAGTGGACGCCATTACTATTACATTGTTGTTTTCTCTCAGGCTGAACATGAAAATGGACTATTTGGATAAGTGTTCTACCCTACTAAATAAATGGTAAATAAACTGGCTATGTTGATGGCAGAGGTAAAGTGATGCACTTCATATTGCAGTTAGTAACTTATCATACTCACTCACTCCTCAAAATACAGAAATAAGTCTCCAGTTTATTTATTTTATTCAGTTTGTTTAGTTTGTTTACCAGGGTAGTCCACACTGATCAAAATGGACTATTTGCAGGCACAGTCCAAGTGAAGAAATTTACAAAAAAAGATAAAACAGAAAAAATTCACAGAGTAATCACAGAAGGTAGATAATCCCACAGACATATGATACAATATGCTATTATTATTAACAGAGTAGAAAAACAAATGTGAATTAATTTTAGTAGTAAATATGAGATGGAAGCAGTAGGTGAAAACAGAAGGTCAAAGTAGAAGTAATGCAGGTGAGGAGGGAGTTAGGTTATGTGTCCAGTAGAAAAGAACTTGCAGTCAGATTTGTTACAGAGGTGTCCTTAGAGCTGAGCTCTGAATGTGAAGAAAGAAGAAAGTACTTTTAGGTGAGGAGGGAGAGACTTCTGGAGTTTGGGTACAAGAAGGGAGAGGGAATGGCTGATACAGTGCAGTTTGGTTTGGGGTGTCTGGAATAAAGGAGTTAATTGAGAAAGGTTGTGGAGGTTAAAGGGGGTGATTTTATTATGGAGTTTGTCTGCAAGAGTTGAGAAAGCACCTGGTTAAAATAGTTTAAAAAGATACCCTAAGAGTAGCTGATTGTAGGAGACTGGTAGACATTTAGCTTTGGAGAAGATGAGGCAGTGGTGATCCTGAGGGGGGAACTGGAAATGAATTGTCAGTTTCTGTTTTCAATGGACTGTAGAGTAGATGATTGTTTTTAGAAGCTGTGCTTATGATGGAGAGTTCGTATTCAAGCTGAGCAAGGAGAACTCCTTTGCCTATTATGACTCTAGCTGGTATGAAGAGAAAGGAATACATTTTCCAGGACCAGAATAAAAGATAATTGATGTTTTTTTTGGTGTTTTCAATGTGGCTTTGGAAATTAAGTGACTGGTCTAGCCATAAACCTAAGTATTGAAAGGATGTGGTTGTTTCTACTGGGGAATCATAAAGATCTGCAATATTGAGATTTTTAGGAGTTTTTTCAGCTTTTGTGAGGTTCCAAATATCACACTTTTTGTTTTGGAGGAGTTTAGGAGTAGCTTATGGTTGTTAAGCCAATATCATACCTTCTGTTCTGAAGGGGTTTAGGAGTAGCTTATGGTTGTTAGGCCAATATCACACTTTTTCTTTTGAAGGGGTTTAGGAGTACCTTATATTTGTTTAACCAATATCATACATTTTTGTTATGGAGGGGTTTAGGAGCAGCTTGCTGTTGTTAAGTCTAATAATATATTTATGTTAAACAACTTGCAATGTTTTCATTTTCTAAACAGAAGGAGTAAACAATGAAATCTGATAGGAAAGCGTCTCTCTGAAAAGATGGCACCTGATATTTATGAACACAGTGTGCAAATGTATCAGTCCATCTTGAGGCCTATATTCAGTATGCTATTGCTACTGAGATCTATAGACAGGAATCTTGGTTCGCCCCTGAGTAACATATTGACATGCCGGGTCTATATCCCCGTTGTCGAACTCTTAAAAGTTCAAACGTCATATAGTCCACACCATATGATCGAACTTTTAAAGTCCAAACATTTCAATGGAGATCTCCATACAGTGCGGGTTGGGAAGATTTCCCTTTTCTGCACTGTAGTGCAATCTCAGAGTTGGTATATTTAAAGAGCGTTGGGTGTAAGGAGTGCAGCCTCCCATGTGGGGGGTGCAAGGGTGCTTCCCCCCTGCTTAAACTGTTCAGGTAAGTTTATTTATTTTTTTATTACATTTTCGAACTTTTAAAAGTTCAATCATATGGTGTCGACCGTATGATGTTCGAACTTTTAAAAGTTCGACTATGTAATATAGGAGCGACATGCCTAAGTCTTACAACAATTTGGTATGCTAATATTTATGAGGTGGTCCTGTGCTCAGGAATGACCAGTAAAACTGTGTAGCTTGATAGCATTATATAGCACTAGTGAGAAAGCAGCAATTTACTATACAGCATTTCTTACCAAGTAGCTACCTTGCCCGCTAGCTACTTGTACCTCCAGCATTACTGACTTACAAAAATATTACAGTCATTATGCAAGCCAGCAGCTAATTTTGAAAGCAAATATTTGAATCATTAACTGCTGTTTTTAATTGATGATGCTTGGTTTAAGTTGTATTGTATGATCTTCTGAGGAGTTTTAAAGCTATGTGCTTAAATAGTGCCCTTATTACAGCTGAATTCTTGTGGAATAAATAGTAATTCATTCAGTATGCTTTTCGTTTTCCTTTTGTTTTTTAATTTATAAATGGTATATTTGTTTGAAGTCTTGTTCTCTGCAAGAAAAAATGTGAATTCAGCATTTTAAATATTGCAAAGGTAAAAACGTTCTGTCACATAAACACATTTTCTCTGAAAAATACAGAGGTACATCTCTTGAGTAGAGGTAGCAGGAAGGAATGTGACTGCAGTATTTCTTACAGGGTTTTATCATTAATCATCCATCCATCCACCCATTTATCCATCCATCTACAACCTTGTTTTTATGTCACTTCAACAGTGACAATAATGTGGAGCCAATATTCACATTGCAGGGTGGATAACCCTGCCCTGGTTGATCTTCTGTACCACACATACTCAGGCACACTCACACCTATGGACAATTTAGGATGCCTGGTCCACCTACTGCATGACTTTAAATGTGGTAGAAAACCAGAGTACCCTGAGAAAAATCAATACAAACAAAAAGAGAACAAGCAAACTCCACACACAAGCCCCGACCAAGAATTGGACCAGAGAACCTCTTGCTATGAAGTGACAATCCTACTGCACCATTGTTTTATCATAATATTGGTCTAAATAATGTCAGCAAATATTATAGTAAAATGGCTATTTGTTAGAAGGAATCCACACATTTACAGATTGTATTAGAACCATTTCTCTGTTCTAAAAATACAATCTGTCGGGGAAAGATAATACTTCACTGGTTTATATGCAGATAAGAAATAGAGCTGGAGTGTCATTTGCAAATATAGGAAGCACTGGAGACTGCAGTTTGCTCTTGAATGTATTTGTTATATATAATATTTTGGAATATTGTTAGCAGCATTTAAATGATAAGTAAATATATACATTTATAGACTTAATAATATTTTATAGTGTTGTTTAGTAATTGTAATCTCCCAATCTTGCAATAAATGTTTTAGCTTTGAATTCTGAGTAAACAGTGTCATAGAAATACAAAAATGAATAATTCAAGTTAAATAAAATTTCTTGATTTCTTGTGTTATATTTAATGGGCTTTTTGGGGCAAATCTTCTGACGGTAAAAAAGTGTTATTCTTTTGCTTTGGTACATTTTCAGAAGGCAGAATACCTTAGATTCATAAGTTCTTAGGTGCATAATTGGCTTTGATCTGTGAGGATCTTTAGAAGGCTAGTTTTACATTCCCAAGGGGTTTTTAGCCCTTATATTTTTAAGCATGAATAGTCCAAAGATAAACAAAACATTTATAGGATTATAGGATCATAGGAAGCTACTAGGCTATTGGCCCTGAAGCCCTTATAAGCCTAGCCAAGAGTTTATCCCATGTTTAGACAAGTCAGTATCTGATGCCCCTGTCCAGCAGGGACACAGGTGGAATCCCAAGGGTGTATTTTCTGTTTCCCATCCAATTATCCAGGTTGTGCTTAAAAAGGAATACTGAGGTACTCTGCTTGACATGGAGAGGGAGTCTATTCTATAGATGGGGAATCTCTGGGACACAAATATGTTCCACCAAGTCCTATTGATGTCACAGACCAGGTTGAGGTTGTGCATGTGCAATGCCCGAGTAGAGCTTGACTTGCAGATATGCAGCAGTCCCATCAAAGCGGGGTCTGAGATTGCTCTGTATGCCAGATAGAGGTCATCTCTGAGTAGTCTGTATGAAACTGAATAGAGAGACAGGGTTTTTAGCCTATCTTTGTAGGATAGATATTTGAGGCCTTGGATTCAACTGGTGAGGAACCTCTGTGGTCTCTTCAGCTGCTGCATGTGCTTTGCGAGGTACATACCAAAAGGGGAGTTGTACTCAATAATGGGCGTTATAAGGGAAGAATACAGGAATATTATGACCTCCTTGTCCCTGGATGAGATACCCTTACTTATAAGGTGGCCCATGTAGAAAGCTTTCCATACAATGGAAGCAACATGGTGGTCAAAAGTCAGGTTGCTTTCAACCTGGATGCCCAAATCCCTCACGACTGATTGCATGCTTAGAATGTTGTAATTAATGTGATAATTTGTGGGGACATCACTCTTCCCAAAAGGGATGATGATGATGCATTTTTTGTTTTCAGCTTGAGACCATGTTTCTGGCACCAGATATTTGTTTGGGTGAGACCCTCTTGGAGGATGTACACATCACTGGGGGAATTGATGACAGCACCCAGCATGCAATCATCTACAAACTTGGTCAGCCATAGCCCATTGGTTTTGGCCTGCACCTCAGAAAAGTATATCCCAAATAACAGAGGCCCCAAGACCAATCCCCAGGATACACCACTCATTATGGGTCTACTACTTGAGGTGGCTTCCCTATTTTGACTATGTGGGTTGTATCAGTGAACCAGTTTGCTACTCATCTGGTAACATACAGATTGATGCCTAGCTGAGAGAGTTTATCTGTTATGCCCGAGTGGGGAATAGTGTCAAAGGCTTTGGCTAGGTCAAAGTAGGTGGTGTATACCGTATTCCCCTTGTCCATGGCTTTGGTGACTGTATCAAAGAAGTCAACCAAATTTAACAGACATGAACTCCCCTTTTTTGAAGCCAAACCATGTGGGATCAAGTGTTTGGAGGTTGCCAATGTCCTCATTAATGAGGTCCATGATAATCCATTCCATAGCCTTGCAGAAAAGGCTAGTTAGGCTGATGGGTCTATAATTTCCTGGGTCGGTGACTGCTCCACCTTTGTGCAAAGGGATGACAGTGGCTGTCCTCCACTCAGCTGGGATAAAGCCGGTACTCAGGCTTTGGTTGAATAGGTCACTTAATGGTGCTGCAAGTTCCTGCCTGAGTTCATGTAGGATTCAACTTGGGATGTTATTGGGTCCCATGGAGGCTGTATTTTTTGCCTTTGAGAGGGCAGTGTTGACCTGTTCCCTAGAGATAGGGGGGGCAGATACCAGGGATGTCCTGATTTATTGATGGGGGGACAGTGGGTGAAGTTTTCACTGAATCTGTCAGCCAGCAAGTTGGCTATATCTATAGCATTTATGTATGTGGTGTCCTTAACCACCATCTACTTGCTGTGTCTATCCACGAAGGAGAAGGATGCTAAACCAGGGAAAAATTTGCAGTTACCCATCAATTTGTCCACGTTATCTTTGAATAGTGTAAAAGAAGCAGTTTGTTTTATGTGGAGAAGACAATTCCAAAGAAGTCACATTCTCTGTGATGTATATCTATCCTTCCAACATGTTATGTTCATGCTGCAAAATAGATTGAGATCTGGTGTGGGTGTTTATGTCCCACATCCCACTGGATTTGCAAATGTGCAATGGGGCTGTCAGGGTAGGGTCTTGAGGCTCTGTACATGAGGCAAAGATTGCACCTCATTAGCCTGTATAACACCAAGAAGAGGGGCAAGACTTTGAGATGATTATGTCCAGTAAGAAAGCACTGTGGTTATTCAGGTTGTGTCAAATGTTTGGTCAAGTGCATACTAGAGGGGGAATTACACTCAGTGATTAGCATGATGAGTGTGGAATACAGGGGAATGATCAAATCTCTGGATCTAGACACCATACCCTGAGTAATAAGCTGCACAGTGATAAAGGACTTTCTTGCAATAGTGAATATGTGGTGACTGAAGGACAGTTCATTGTCTGGATAGGTCCCCAACGCCCTAACTATTTTCAGGGGTGTATTGTCAGTTCAAGTGTTACAAGGGACTTCTTGCTTGCTGAAGGATGCAGTTATACATGTACTGGCATTTAGTTTTAGTCCATGGTTTTGACACCAACTATTGATTTGGGAAAGACCCACTTGAAGGATCTTGCTGTCCACTGAGGAGTTTATGACAGCATCAAGTTTACATTCACCTGAAAACTTGGTTAGTCATTAACCCTTAACATTAGGTTTGACCTCCAAGTAAATGCCAAAGAGGGGTGGCTCCATGTCTTGAAACTCTGGGGGACACCGCTAGTGATAGGTCTTTTCGAGGAGGTACAGCCACCCACCTTAATTCCTGGGTTCTACTTGTGATCCAGTTTGTTATTCAGTGAGATACATAAGGATTAACCGTTAGATGAGATAACATGTCTATGACACCCCGAGTGTGGGGTAGCATCAAACTCCTTTGTGAAGTCTAGACTTTCTCTTATCCATTGCTTCAGTAATCTTTTAGAAGAAGTCAAACAGGTTAAGTGGACAGGATCTGCCTTTAATAAATTCAAACTGGCTTGGGATGACAGTTTGCAGGTTATCTGTATCTTTATTTATTAATGTCATAATGATCCTTTCCATAGCCTTAAAATTGAGGCTTGTCAGACTTGTGTGCCTATAATTTCCTGGGTATTTGACGCCCCACTTTTGTGCATGGGAATGACTGTTGCTGTCCTACATTCATTTGAAACAAAGTCTGCTTAGAGGCTGACATTAAATAGCCTCTGTAGGGGATCTGCCAGGACCTATTTCAGGCTGGCCACTAAGTAGCCCGGTTGTCTGGCCTCACAGAAGCAGTGTTTTGGCCTTGGATATTGTATTGAAGACTTTTTATGGGAGATTTGAGTGGAGGTGTATGGATTTATGAGACTTAGGAATGTGGGGGGGGGGGGCTGAAGTTAGAGCTAACTTTATTCATTAGCAGATTGACTATGTCCCCTGGGTCAGAGTATGAGATATGTTTTACTATTTAGCTCTGAGCAGTACTCAGCGTTGTTTCTGATATTTTCTACATAATTAAAGCATGACTTTTGGTTGTCCTTTTACTAGGTGGCTATTTTTACATCATATCTGCTTTGACTGATTTGATCAGGGTCCAAAGTTCCCAGTTAAGTATAGCAAGAGCTTTTTTTTTATCTTGAGAATTACATTTATTTTTACATGCAATGAGTTTTTTCTCCCTCTGGTTTATTTTTAAATTTAGTGATGTAGTAACTTTGGAGAGAGACAGTTGCATCTACACAGCTATCCACGTGTACATAAAATTTGGCAGTAAAGGATTCCACGTAAACAGTGGGGTCATCAAGATGGAAGAGGTTGTTGAATTTAACCTTGTCATTAGTCAGTTCCATTAGATTAGCCTTGGCATAAATCTCTGAATAATGAAGTCCTGGAGAATGCTTCATGCTTCACTCTTAAGATAAACTCAGTCTGACTAGGGAGGAAGTTATAACTGGTAAGGAGCAGAGCTGCCCATATTGGTGAGGGCCAAGTTACTATTTCATTGTCCCAGGCTCAGGTGTGGACAAACTGGCCCATACAGTTTGTACTGCAGAAGTCCAGAAATCTCTGGGCATACATGTTAGAGGATTTCATCTTCCACTTAATGTAGTATGGACTGAGAGAGACATAGAAGGGGTCCAATAGTTAGCATGATAAAAGAGGTCTGGATAATGGTCCGCTGGATGTGGAGCACTTCCAGGTATTTATTTTTCCTGATTAGTCTGAAGGTGAAGTATTTTTTTAACAAATATGGAAACACCACTGCCTTTATTGCATTTATCTAGTGCAGTTGGCCTGAACATATGGAGGACATTGAAACCTTCCACTAATGAGGTGCTCTCAAGTGGTCTTGTACCAGATCTCCATTACAAAGCATTAATTAATGTTTTTCAGTGTAAAAAGTGCTGTTGAGAGGATTTTTTATGGCTACTACCACTGAGCAGCAAATCCGTTATGTTATCTGGATTCTGTTTTGTTATGTTGATGGCTTTTGAGGACTCAATTCCTAAAAAAGGTACTATGGGGTTTGAAAAAGTATTAGCCAATATGCAAAAGCCCTGGGAGGATAGTTGTAGACTCCCTACCAAAGCAGTTAGCGCTGTCTACCGTCTCATGCTCGACTGCATCTTTCCCCAAATCCCAATTTGGTGAGCATACTTCTGCAAAAGTGCTGTTCACCGAAGCAGCACTTTCGCGTAAGTATGCTTGCTATTCTGGTCATACTATGGTGCAGTAAGGGAAAATTCCCGTTTCCCCACTGTAGTGTGACCTCGGAGTGAGAATATTAAAGTAGGGGGGTGCTGGGAGGCTTGCCCCCCTGCATTCAAGTAGATTTTGTGTTTTGTTTTTTTAACATACTTTAACGAAAGCACTGTTTCGATGAAAGCGCGTTCGTTAAAGTGTGTTCGGTGGTAATGGATTCGGTCTTTTGAACTTTCGTTTACAAGTCCTAGATCCATATATATATATATATATATATATATATATATATATATATATATGTGTGTATTTATATATATATGGGTCTACTGCTTTTCATCGAATACCACGTATTCGAAAAAGAGCAGTAGACCTCTCAGTTATGCGAAAGTGCACTTTCACGAACTCAGCTTCTATGAACAGATCACACCACAGTGGGGGACAGCAGGAGAACATGCTATGTCCTCCACTGTGGTGTTGGGAGTTGGGGTTAGGGGGGTTGGGCATGGATACCTTACTAGCTATCCCCTTACCATGACCCGCGCCCTAACCCTAAGGTCCATGACTACCGCACCACAGTGGAGGACACGCTATCCTCCACTGTGGTGCAGTAGTCATGGACCTTAGGGTTAGGGTGCGGGTCATGGTAAGGAAATAGCCCTACTAGCTATCCCCTTACCATGACCTGCACCCTAACCCTGAGGTCCGTAACTACTGTACTAAAATCAGTAGTAGCCCGTTCGCTGAAGTGGGTTTCGGGAAAGTGCACTTTCGATTAAGTACACTTTCGTTTAATCCAGGGTCTACTGTGTGAGTTCGAAGAAGTGTATTTTCGAACTTATACAGTAGACCCATATATATATATATATATATATATATATATATATATATATATATATATATATATATATATATATTGTACCCCACTTTGAGTAACACTAGAGGCTAAGCCGATTGTTGAAGTCAATAATCTTTTGTATGTATTGTAACATAATTTTTTTTTTATTACAAAATGCTGCTCAAGGCTAGACTCATACCTGTCTTGGATACATATTCCAAAAGCTCCATCATGTCTCTCTTCATATAGTCCAGGGAGGTACATTTTTGTCTGTGACTGATATAGCTGCTTTTTGTTTTACCTACTCCATTTTGTTTTCTGTTTTAATAAATTTGATTGGCCTAGTGTTTTTGTTCTATGTGAGAGGTAGACTGTTAAATTATCTCAGCTGCACATTTCACATGTTTTTATTTGTTAATTTTCTCTTGAGTGACACTTAAATACAAAATGAATTTCTGGCCCTTTGTCTTTTGTTGAAAAGATTTCAAGCCTGCATAAACTAAAGAACTGCTGGTGATTCCCTGGTGGGTGAGGAATGTAAACCTATAGGTTTGGAGAGATTCTGCTGAAATCCAAAGCATCCACTGCTAAAATCGAAAAAAAAATACTTTTTGGGTTTCCTTTGCACTTTGCTGACTGTATTTTATCTTTTTTGCTGCCTCATTTTGATGATTTATGCTGTATTTTCGGCACTTAAAAAAAGCTGTTCTCCTGCTTTAAGTAGCTAGCACATAGCATAGACTAGATTCAGATCTGCTGAATCTAGTCTGTATTGTTGCACTTGAGCAGTATTCCAGCCATCTTACATTAGGAGGGCTCTCTCTGCACTCTTGTGGCAGAATTGTATAGTCTGGGCCTCAACTGAGTTGGAGAATACTAGAGGAAAGCTAATTGTGTGCTTTCTCATTGGTAGTTTAGCTAAAAAGTGTTTATTCTCATTAATATTTAAGCCTCACATTTACTGGGGCTACGCACCATGCAACGGAATTTAGCGTTGCACTGTACAGGCACAAATGCTGAAAGACAATTTTCCACTCGACCTCTGTCAGTGGAACCCTCCCAAGCTCCCATGCTACATTGTGGGGCAACTCAGTTGTGCACTGAGAAGAGTTACCATCATTTTTTCACCTCTACTCTTCAAAAGAATAAGCCCCTTTGTTAATCCTAGAATAAACTGTGGTCATACTAGCCCACTCCTCAATAGTAGCTAGGGCAAAAACCTGCCATAATAGATGTTTAGTTTCCAACCATTTCTCTGGCTAGCCTCATTGATATGGGCATCTTTAGGTAATGTAGTAATTACCTCATGTATACTGACAAACACTTACTCCTAAAACAAGCAAATACAATATGTGAGAGGTGTAAGTACACTATGAATTTGGAATCAGTTGTCTCATGTAACAACAAATCAGACATCAATCAGGTTGTCAGCCCACACACATCCCCTGTCACACAAAAAAGTTCACAACACATAAACCCACATACGTGGAGGTACGCAATAGAAGCTTACCAAAAGATCAGAGACCTCCCAAGCGTAAACCACTTACACACACTGCAAAGCAAATAGAATCCACTACACATGATAACACACAAACCAGTGTCTCAGCAAATAAGTCAATAAGACAAAACACCTCAAAACCAAATGTCCTGGTCATAGATGACTCCATAGTGAGAGACACAGATGTCCCTTTCACCAGGCTGGACAAGGAGAAGGTCATGGTCAGTTGCCTGTCAGGTGCCAGGATCCTTCAAATAGGTTCATAAGTTCATAGGTAGGTACAAGGCTATCGGCCCAAGGGCCTAAGTAAGCCTAGCCAACAAGGTTCCCTGGCTTACACCACTCAAGAAAGTGATTTTCCTGGCCCCTGTCAAGCAGAGCCACAGAAAGTGATGCCCAGGTGTATTTTCTATTTCCCATCAACTCATCAAGATTTTTCTTGAAGAGTGCTAATGAGGAACTTTGCTTGACATAGATGGGTAGCTCACTCAACAACAATTACTGTTATGACTCTGTCATTGTACATGTTGGGGTGAATGACTTGAGACATACATCTCTGGACTACATGAAGAGCAACATGACTGAACTCTCAGATTATGTGTCCCAGGCATGTATGTCCCTAGCCCTGAGCAGCATCCTTCCTTCACCCAGGATAATGCCACAATACAGACAAAAAATGAGTGACTTCAACAATTGGCTTAGCTTCTGGTGTTAATCCAGGGGGATCCAGTATCTGTCAGCCTGGGAAGAGATGGTCTTCACCTGTCTCCTCTAGGCTTTCGAACGAGTGGGACGTCAGTGTGCCTGACGATAGAGTCACCTATTCCTAGTGTGCTATGCATGTTATTTCGCCTTAAGGGCTGTGCTTGTGCGGCACACTGATTTTGTGTTTTATGTGTTGTCTGGTTTGTGACGGGAGGTGCAGGTTGTTTGGGTGTCTGCTTTGGAGGTCTCTGATGCTTTTGCAGGTTTTTATGTAGAGCCTCCAAGTATGATTTTGTATATTTATGTGTATTTTTTGCCAGAGCTGTTTTAGTAGGTCTGTGTGCAGCTGGAGGTGTGGTGCAAGTGTTAACCTTCTCCTCTTGACTGTCTGTTCCAGTCTTTGGTGGAGACAGCTTAGCTTCTAGTTTGGCTGTATAATTGCATCTCTCGCATATGTTAGTGTTTTGTGGTAGGAGAGGAGGGTTGTCTGTGTACATGAGTCAGTTGTAACATTGCCTCAGGTTACCCAGATTCACCAGCTGGACTGGAGAGTACACCTGAAATTGCCCTTTGGTCATGCCTGAATAGTAGGGTGAGCTGCTTAGTCACTTGGTTGGTGAGGGGTGAATAAAGAGCCTTGCCCTGCTGGGCAATCAATGTCAGGGTATATTAGTGCTTGCTATTAGGTCTGAGCAAGTGCTGGGCTGTAGGATGCTTTTTGAGTGCTTAGGTTGAGAGTTAGACTAGTTTCAAGGGAAAAACTGAAGAGGGGACTTAGTGGAGCCGAAAATAATTTAACTGTAGTTAACCGGCACTGCCTGATGTGCAAAAACATGCAAACACGGTTTTTATAGTAGAGAAATGAAAGAGAGAGAAATTAGCCCAAAATGGCCAATAAACTACTAACTTCTGGGCTGGAACCATTCCAGGGACAGATAGGTTGCTCAAAGCTCCCCTCTCTCACAGGTGAACAGAGAAACTTCCTTCTATCCAAGTAATGTATGGGCAACTCAGAAACTAGTATCACAGCCCTGAATTCAGCACTAGCCTAAAAGCTGGACTGTACAAGCTTAGAAAGGTGGGAAACAAGGAAGTTTTTTTGTTTTTTTTTATTTTTTTGAAAAGATAAGGCAAAAAGAGTAAAAAATACACTTAAAACAGCTTTAAACGACTAAGAATGACCCAGTTTGGCTTTGTTAAGGGCAGATCATGCTTATTAAACCTGGTGGACGTCTTCAAAAATGTCACCAAAGTCCTGAATGAAGGCAAAACAGTACATACCATCTAGCTTCACTTGGTCAAGGCTTTCAACACAGTACTCCATTCAGGTATCATTAAGAAACTGTCCCAGCTCGGGATTAACCCATATGTCACTAGATGGGTAGACAACTAGCTCAATGACAAAATGCATAATGTCAAAGTTGGAGAGCCCACCTCTGCCAGTAGACCCAGTTACCAGTGGTGTACACAAGGATCTGTGCTCGGCCTTCTGTTGTTTGGAATCTATTTTTCAGAATTCCAGGCAAATGTAGATGGCCTGTGGCTTACCAAGTTTGCTGATAATTGCAAACTGGGTGCAGTCATTGAGTCCCTCAGTGATGTTAACATATTACAAAAGGTTCTAACACACACAAATGATTGGTGCCAAAGAAATAGACTAAAACTAAAGTAAAAAAAAAGTGCAGTATTATCCCATTTGGCAAAGAGGAAGTCCCTGCAAATTACAGTATTGACAGCACCTCTCCAAGCTCAAACCCAGTGGTGTGAGATTTGGGAACACTGATCCTATTTAAGTGCAACTTAGACAACTGGATGGGAAACCATAAATTCACCCCAGGGGTGGCACCTATGTCCCCTCAGGGACAGGGGCAGTTGGTGCTGATAATAAACTCATCCTGCAAATAAAGGCCATCTAACCCTGGTCAGTTTAGGGAACACAGGTATAACATGGTAGACTTGCAATGGCCCTAGGGCAATTAGCCTAGTAACCTCCTGTGAACCTATGAACCTACATCTCAAGTCATTTACACCCACATGTGCTATGTCTGTGTCATATGTACCTGTATATATTTTTACATTTCCCTAGTGAAAGGTACAAGGAATTGAGTTTCGGCGTGATGCAAATTTGACCATGACTCTCTTCTTGCACAGGCTGGTGAATGGTGTATCAGAGTATCTCTCTATTGAACCATCTATAACTAGTATGTTGAATTGTGTAGATTTTTGTCTTGCAGGCTTTTAAACTAAAACACTGTGACTCTTAGATTATTTCATGATAGGCAGTTCCTGTGTTGTATGTTGGTGAGGTTGCTGAGGGTACTTGCTTCTTAGGTTACATTTAAGAGGTCTTTGTGGTTTAGGTAGGTTACTTTTAAGAGCCTCAGTGTATGTAGAGCTATGTGTTAGGTCTGATTTGTGTGTGAAAGGTTTATTGTGGTGGTATGTGTTACTGACAACCTGCCTGTTATGTTTAGTATCCTCATGTGAGAGCTTTGCCTCCAAAATCATTAAATAATCACATTTCTCATACTCTGAATCAGTTTGTTTAAGTAGCAGGTGGTTGTCAGTAAACATGAGACAATTTCTACATTATCTCAGGCTGCTCATTTCAATCAAGCTGGCAAAGGCAGATGGAAAGTGCAAATCCTTAGTTCGAGATGCTTAATAATGTGGGGTGTGAGGGGGGGGGTGACACTAATGGGGTTTAGATTTAATTTATTTGAGTACTATCCATCAAAAACAATCCAAGAGCAATATGCCTCTTAATGCAAACCAGAGGGTCTGCAAGCACCTACTGATTATAATATGCATTAGGAATTTATGGAGTAGGCTATGTAGATGTTAAGGATCTAAGTGTCTGTGTCTATACATCACATGCTTAAGTATAGCTATGTGAAAAGTGATGAATTTATAACAGTGAAGAAAAGTTTGTAAAATTCAATAACATCACACACTTTAAGGTACCTACCACAGGTGTTTCAAGCTGTCAACTTGACAACTCCTGTGTAAAATTGTCATAAACAGTGGTGAACTCACCAGGCATTGAACAGTTCTGAGCAAAAAGCATCAAGCTGCGCAAATGCAGTTGATTTATAACAGTGCTTAAAAGTTAAAAATATTAAAACAAGCCCACCACCTTAATAGCAACACAGTATACTTTTAGGTTATATAACAATCAAAAGCTCTATTCCGCTACAGTTAAACCAAAGCTATTTCCGCTTAGATCATAGTAAGTCAAAATGAATGCAAAATGTACTTATCCTCAGGCATTTCAGGGCTATTTTTTTTTTTGGTCAGGTCTGGTGAAAAATTACCATAGATACTAGCAAGGTCATTTTACAATCAATTCACTTGAGCATAACTTGAACAATGTATTCACACTCCACATGGCTCAAATGAATATTCAAGGTGCTTCTGAACAGTACAAGTTAAAATAAAAGTATTCCATTTAGTTTAATAACCTTTAAATACTTTTAAATTATTTTTTGATAGTTATTGCATCATCTATTCTATGTAATGTGGGTTGTAATTTGAGAGCACTACAATACTGTAACCATTGCCCCAGAAAGCAAAGAACCACACACAATGTTGTGTCTTTCGGCTTTTCCTGGTTAGGGGTCGCCACAGCGGAACTCCGGTCCGCTAATGATTGGCAGTAGATTTTCACATGCCGAGTTGCCAGCTCTGATGCACAACCTTCAACGAAGGTATGCCCATTCACGCATGTCTCCACACAGAAGACGCTCTAGCTGAGAATCAAACAGGACAATGCCTTACTGTGAGGCGACAATGCTACCGCAGCACCACCACTGCAGTAAGGGCTGAAAATAGAAAGACAGATAATATTACGTAAAGGTAAGATAATCTTTGCAGAAAACCTGAATAGATCATGATATGTTGTTTGCTACAGTTCAGAAATGGGTTGCAAGAACAGGAGTGAAACAATAATATCCAGTTCACGTGTGGTGTTAGTCTTGATGACTTTATTAATGTAGAGATCATCAAATAGCAGGTGCAGCAATGGAATTATGGTGCCATTCCCTATTTGATTCTGTAAGGAACAGCTACCACCCTGATTGAAAAATAGTCTCACTGTCATGGGAAGTTTATTAATACACAAACACAAAAACAAAAGCTAGAATATGAGTAACTTTAAAAGTACATAGAAGGATTTACAAAACATATTCAGGGTAGAAGAACTGTAAAATAGGATATAAAATGTTGAGTAGAACACATGCATGCAGAGAGCAGATATGATGAACAACTTGCTTCATTACGGATGAAACCAGCAATATGCTATGAGTCGGATATTTTGCATGGTGGTTATTAGGATAAAACCAGCAATATGCTATGAGTTAGATATTTTACATGGTGGTTATTATTGGAACTATGTCCATAACTTTCAATCAGCAAAAAAGAACTTCTAGTGTAGTGTATGTTTGCCCGAATCTAATGCTGAAAACAGGTAAATAAATGCAAAATAAGGAATTTCTCATTGCATGATTTGAACTAACAAATACTGATTGAAGTCACTTTTTTCATGTAGTTATTTATTTACTTATTTATCCATTTATTTATCTGACAATACATACTCAGAAATACAAATGCATGAAACTCAATATGTTTTAATGCATGGTCATGAAGTGTAATAGAGACCTCATTCTGCGAAGGATTTAGCGAAAGTAAGACAAAAGATTTTCACTGCAATAACAAAGTTATCCAACACAGTTTGAGTCAGCTACCTTATATCCAGGTCCTTTTACATAGAAGGATAAAGCCCTGATTATGGCCTAGGCAAAGAGTTCAACTAGTAGCTCATTCATTTGAAACAGCTAACACAAGAGATAGGATGCAGCCATCCTAGGATGCTGGTGATGACATATGTAAGATTTATGGATGCCGGAGTGATGATCACTCTGAATGGCCTTCATTTTCATTGTTCTTCAGATACCACACCATAGAGGAATGCATTTGCTTGAGTTCATTTGGGTTAGGCTTGCTAGTCAGCACACATGAGACAAAAAGAAAATAGGGCTAAAAATGCCTTACATATTAATGTTTTCATTATAAAACAAAAGTGTGTGGAGGGCAAATGAATGGTATTTAATACTCTCTATCAGATGGATCTGAAGTATATCAAAGATTATTAATAGTTAAAAAGGCTATGTACTTTCTTAACAAGTTAAGTGAAGTTTCAGTCATTCAAAATCATGGTATAAGTGTTTAGCAGCATGTATAATGACTTTTTTTGTTTTGTTAAACAAATCTGGCATTTTATGATACATATATAGATCATTATATAAGACCTGTTAATCACCAGGTGCAGAACTTTGCTGTCACTAATGACTTTTAGTGAATGCTTTATCTAGGCAAATGAAAGGATGTTATCTTTGTCCAAAGACCTCCATGGAGTCACTAGCCAAAGAGCTTACATCAGATCTTGTCATGAAAGTTAATTACTTTGCTCAGAATGTAAAACAACAATATCAAATCAGGAACTGTAGCAATTTCTTACATTTAACATATGCAGATGTTCACATTCAATATGCAGAATGTGTTTTTTCAAGGAAAGCATAGGGAAACAGCCATGTTATCTGTCTATAGGAAACTGGATTAAATGTAATGGCCACACAAATTAAAGAATAAAATATTTCGGAGAAGCAGTTATGATGATCAACCAGCACCAGAGAAATGAGAAGTAGCAATACTTTTTATAAATTAGATACTAAACAAGTAAGATTGAGTGGATCAGGATTTTGGTTGATCTGGAGAGACTTAATCAACTCACAGAGATGACAGGTAGCAATCATTCATGGCCCAAGTGAGGATGACCCTAATTTCTTAGCTTCATTTTCACCAGATGTAATAAACAGCAGGAAAGTGGTATATAACAGTAAAAATTAGATTTTTTTCTACTGCCTTTACTTAAATGCATTTTTATATGAAATTACAGCTCACACATATAGGCAGAATATGTGATGATGTGCTGTTTTATGACTAAAGGAAAATGAATTTAAATGAATGCTAAATGCAATTTTAATGCTTTATAATATGCTAGCACAGATGGACTTTGTTTTTCCTGCTGAGTGCAGACACATTCAATTGTGCTGATTTACAAATAACAAAATAAGTTTGATGTTACAAGTCTTCAAGATGCAAGGTGATATGATGAAAATTCTTAATTTGTTCAGCTTGTTCAGTAAAACAGGAATCAGATATATTACAAAACATGGAAGTCTGACTAAACGATGGACATGAATTAGAGTTAGAATGTAATGAACTATGTGCCTTGTGGTGTTTACATGAACATTTTATCCCACTTATGATTTGTTAGTCATACACTCTGTCAGCATTAGTTTGATGAGCTGTATTATAAAAGCACCATGTTCCTTTGGTTCTTGAGCCTAGATTCAGATAATTCTTGCCTCCTACATATGTAGAATAAGAAAATTAAATTTTTGCATAGACCAGTTACTTTTGTCTGGTATTCACGTTAGAAAAGGTATGTTTTTCCTCTATTTGCCTGACAGTCATAATAGCACACTTCAAATTAACTATAGATCTGATACAGACAAGCTTTTCAGAAACAAACTAATATCTTGCTAAGCTACGAAATGTGTTATTGAAAAAGATGAAGGAAGAGAATTGGGTAGATGCAAGATAGAATTCTCTCGAGAAAGAGTCAAAGTTTGCTCTTTACAGAAACCCTACAATGCAAGCAAGTATTGGTCTGATGATAATGAAGGAATCTCTGTTAATCAACATAACTTAAAAAATAGTTAAATAAAAGAGATATTTACAACTGATCATGATCCCATTACCTTTAGTATACATATAAAGGCAGTCATGACATACAGAAATAACAGATGGGGGTATATTACAATGTTATAATTTTGTTTTGTGTGGCAAACCTACAAATTCAAATAAAAGATTGCCTAGGAGACTGCATCCTGAATTATAAGGTTTATATACATGAGGTTTGAATCACTCATCTAACATAATTCTAAAATGTTTAAGTTGGGGGTTTGCCTCAAACTCAAAGGAGGTTATTTCAAAATATCACTGTTCTAACCATAAAAGATATTTCTTTGATCACACTGTTAAACTTATTGATATTAGGCAATACCGATTGATTGCATGCCTGAACAAAAGGGTACATAAAACTAATACCCACTGTTGCTGCCAGGAGATCTTGTAAGAGTTTTATGTATCATAATAATAAATCATAATAATAACTCCCCTTATATCTTTAATAGTTGGAATGTAACATAATTTGTTAATTTCTGTCAAAGGAAAAATATACTTTAAAAATGATCAAAACACGGTAGGTTCAGGTTAAGGTACTTTAATCTTGCAGCAAGGAGACAAAAACGTGCTAATACAGGGTTTGTCTAACCAGAAACAGGAAATGCATTCATTTTTATAGGTTATCAAATTAATCCTGTCCTACCATGCTGACGTAACGAATTACCACCTTTTGGTCATCATCTGCTGACCATCTTTCCCATGATTTTCTGCTGATTTAAACAATTTTTATGTAAAACATCCTGAGGAAAACAACATGGCCTTGGTTACTTTCAGTTAGATACTTGTTATGTTACATTCAAGATACTATAGCTAAATCGAACACAATGATAGCAGTTCATTTCTCTAATAAGCCTTTGTCTAACTTATCTCTAAACTACTGCAGCTGCAGAGGTTCCCATCCTCTGAACAAGGCTGTCTGTCTGGAATCATTACATTTATTAAATGGTATATTGTCTATTCATATGCTTCTGACCTAGCAGATTAACACCTGCTTCTCAAGTACATTTCCACAAGGCATAAACAAGAATATTGCTGTGCTAGCAGTTACTAGGTCAGAGGGCAACTTGCAAGTTTCAGCTGCAGTTTCAATAAGGCATATTTTTAGTCTCATATGAAACTCAATTTGTATAAATCACAGTGCATAAGAAATAGAATGAAAAGCATATTAAAAACACTTGATTATTAATTTGTCATTAAGCATACACATATTAATACATATTTTTCTAACAATTTCCTTCATGTAGTACGTCTGGATTTTCTCCCAAAAGTTTTATACAGATCACATTATACAAAAAAATATGTGCAGTATTCCATGAGACTGTAATAACACTAAATAAAGAAAGCTCATGATTAATGAGGCCAAAGATGTGATAAGCATACACATATTAATACATATTTTTCTAACATCTCCCTCCTGTTAATACTTTTTATTCTATTTTCAAAAAAAAGGATAAACAGTTTGCTTTTTTTCCTAACCTCTTCCATTTAGGATTTGCAGTTAAGAAAGTCATTCAGTTTAAACTTTTATGAAAGCGTCTCACATTCTAGCAGCTCTTCAAATTCAGTACTTTGATACATAGTTTCAGATACGGATATATCTATGAATTCCTTAATTAATTTTTTCATGCAGGGGATTCCGCAACAAATACAAGCTCCTATTAGGAGTAAACCTACCCCAATAGCAATCAGTATGTTCATAAAGATGGAGCCCCACCCCCCCAAAGGCATTCTGGAAAAACTCTGTCAGAGGGTTTGGGCCTGGTTTGGTCATGGCCGACACTTGCTGAATCACCTCGAGATGGTCGTTTATCTCATGCTGGTGGTCAGGAATGAACGCACAGCACTCTTCTTTGATTAAAGCGCAAGTTCCGCCTCTCGCCGCTAGGGTGAAGTCAAGAGCCATTCGGTTTTGAAGCACAACAGTTCTCATGGCATTCAGTTCATCAGTTATCAGTTCAAGGGCAGAAAAAGTTGCACTACTCATTATTTTGAGAAGTTTAGACAGTTTTCGCAGTTCCCATATTGATTTGACTCCGCCATATATGGGTGATATACCTGCCCAGGATATAACAGCATCGCTCAAGTCCATGTGTACAAGTTTGGTTTCCACATTACGATGGTCTTTCCACCCTGCTTCGATTCATCTCACTGGATTCTCCGGTTTCTTAACAGTCTTTTTGGTTACGTCTTGAGTATTTCGAATACTCCCTTGAGGCAAAGCTGCAGTGTGTTGGATGGCCGGAACCAGGTATCCCAAAAAACAACTGCCAGACCATTTCTCAGGTAACCATTTATATGCCTTTTTTTCACATACAAAATAACAGTCCTCTACTTTTGTCATTACTTTGTTACGAAATGACTGCCCTGCATGAAACATTTTCTTATCTATCACTGATAACTGTTTGAAAAGTACAGGATTGTGCTGTACTTGATCAAGAGTTTTATGCATAGATTTAAAAAATGAGTCATAATCTGTACTACAAGATCCGCTCAAATCATTTGTTTTTTTATAACATTTGTACTGTACAGTAACATTACATTTACTCCACCCAACTTGGATGGAGTCATTTTTATAAAAACATACAATTCCTTTTTGTGTCACAGGCAAATACAGTGCTACATTATCTTGTGCTTTAATAGCAACTGTGTCAAAAACAGATTTTCCCAGGTCTCATTGACCCCTAGGGGGATAGCAGTCATTAACAAACCCCCGTATGCTGTTGCTATGGCCGTACAGACCCAGCAGTTCGAAACATCGAAAGTCTCTGCGCATACACGTGTAATTGCCTGATAAGTGTTAAAGTTCGGATGCCAGTCTATGTTTGGTTCATTACGTCTAATCAGTTCAACATTTGTGGCAGGAAAAAAGTATGGCCACAGCAAAAAGAACAGTGTGATCAATATTGCAACAAAAACAATCGTACAAGTTTTTTGAAATAGCTCAGTGTCTCTACTCAGTCTGTATCTGGCCATTTTGTTCTTGTTGTGCAACAGTAACAAAGTTTTTGTCCAGTTCAAAGTTTTTAACCAGTTTACAGTGTGTCAAATGGATCCAAGAAGCTCGTTCCGCGATTTTGACTGTGGTGGGTGTTGACAGCAGTACCTGGTATGGACCTTCCCACTTCGGAGAGTTCCAATTCTTCCGTTTCGTAATCTTCACCCAGACCCAGGTGCCTGGGGCTACTGGTGCTTCCGATTTCGGTTGCTCTTTATCTGAAACAGAATTTAACTGCAAAAGTTTGTTATTCAAAAATCTCCTCATATATCCTGCAAGTGAACTGTCAGCCTCCTGCTCTGTAGACATGAGAGGTTTCCACTGAGGTGTATAATATGCCCTCCCAAACAAAGTTTCAAAAGGAGTTAATCCCTTTACATTTGGAACAGTTCTCATACTCAACAGTGCTAAAGGCAAACAGTGCACCCAATTTTTCTGTGTTTCTTCTATCAATTTCCTAAGTCTATTCTTCAGTACCCCATTATGTCGCTCTACTAGCCCTGCAGATTGGGGGTGATACGCACAGTGGTTCTTTAACGATATTCCAAAGTAACGACTAAGTTGTTGAATTGTTTGGTTCATGAAATGTGTCCCGTTATCACTATAAATCTTTTCCAGTATCCCAAATCTGGGTATAATTTCTTTAACAAGGACCTTTGCAACCGTAGCTGCATCTGGGTTTTTAGTTGGAAACGCTTCTACTCATTTGGAAAACATGTCTATAATAACTAGGCAGTATTTCTTATTCTCATATTTATTCAATTCTATGAAGTCCATACAAATAGTATGGAATGGATATGGTGGTGTTGGAAAATTCCCTCGCTTAGGCTTCAATGCCCCTTGTGCATGATGCTTGTTACAAACATGGCATACTGCACAAAATTTTTTTGTATAGTTTGTAAACCCATAGGTTGTAAACACTCGATTCACTAACTGTACCATCCCCCCTGTTGAGACATGGCTCTGCCCATGGCTCAACAATGCTGCATATCTAAATAAATTAGATGGCAAAATCGATTTCTTTTCCTTGGAGATGTACAGTCCCTTTTCGAGGATTGCTCCTCATTTTATCCACTTTTTTTTCTCAAGATTTGTAGTAAGTGTCTGCATTGTTTTTAACATTTCTAAATCTAAAGTCTCTGAGGGTTGTAATTCCTCACTCAAAAGAAAAGTTTCTGTGGCTGAAGCTGCCTGCTTTGCAGCTGTATCAGCCCGTGCATTACCTTTTGAAATTCTATCTTGTTGTTTTGTATGAGCTACGCATTTGCAAATAGCTACTTTTTTTAGGTAACTGAATTGAATCTAACAAGTCTAAAATAAGTTGCGCATGATTAATCGGTTTACCAGTAGATGTTATCATTTCTCTATTTTTCCACTGTTGCGCAAAAACATGTACAGTAGAAAAAGCATACTGGCTGTCAGTATAAATATTCACTTTCTTACCTTTTGCTAAGGTACATGCCCTCGTTAAGGCAATCAATTCTGCTGCTTGTACAGATAAGTTGTGTGGCAAAGATTTTGCTTCTAAAGTTTCAGTATCAGAAACGACTGCATACCCCACTAGGTTCTGTCCTGTAGGACCCCTCCTGCATGAGCCATCCACATAGCATGTCACCTCGGCATCATCCAAGGGAACATCCGTAAGGTCTTGTCTAGGTAATGTCTTTTGCTCAATCTCCTGCAGGCAGCAGTGTGGTTTGCCATCTACAGGGGTTGGAAGCAAAGTTGATGGATTCAAAGTTGTGCATCGTTCAGTTGTCATATGAGGTTGGCCCAACAGAACGGTCATACAGGAAAGATGCCTAGCTGGAGAAAGATATGCTACTTTTTCTTGCAATAAAATAATTGCGACTGCATGAGGCACTCTCAATGTGAGAGAGTGGAATAATACTACTGAGGCTGAAGCCTGCACTGTCATTGCAGCTGCAACTACTGCTTGTACACAGTGGGGCAAAGACCGCACCACTGGATCTAACTGTGATGAATAATAAGCTATGGGGCGTTGTTTGTCCCCATGTTGCTGTGTCAACACTGATGTCATATAACCTTGCTTGCAATCTACAGTTTGAATAAATTGCTTGTTATAGTTTGGTAATCCTAAAACTAAGGATGATGCTATCAATTGTTTCAGCTTACAGAAAGCTGCTTCTGCTTCAGGTGTCCATTGTAATAAATCCTGTGCAGCCATCGGCTTTTTAAATATTAAGTCAGCCAGTGGAGCAGATTCCAAAGCATAGTTTGGTATCCAACTCCGACAAAAATTAGTAGTTCCCAGGAAGGACATCATTTCCTTCTTGGTAGTTGGTCTGGGTGCTTGTAAACTCGCTGTTTTTCTGTCTTTATCTAATATTCTACCTTCTTTGGATATTACATATCCTAAGTATTTAACTTGTTTCCTCCAAAGCTGTAACTTGTCTTTGTTAACTTTGTGACCTTGAGTAGCTAAAAATTGTAACAAAGCTATCGTGTCTTCTTTGTATTCTTGCTGGGTGGGGGCTGCCAGCAGAATGTCGTCTACATAAAGTAGAATCTGACTACCTTTCGGTGGGATAAATCCCGCCAGGTTGCTTGCCATTTCTTGTGCAAATATTGTTGGACTTTTACAATACCCCTGTGGTAATCTGGTATATGTGTACCACTTTTTCTGAAATGTAAATGCAAACCAATATTGGCTGTCAGGGTGTATCGGTATCGAGAAAAATGCATTACTTATGTCTACCACTGAAAAATATTTCTGTTCTGGCTTTAAATCATTCAGTAAGGTGTGTGGATCTGGCACCGTTGGTGCTCTGGGTATAACTGCATTGTTCACTGCTTGTAAGTCTTGGACCATACGCCATTCCCCGTTTGCTTTCTTGACAGGAAATAAAGGTGTGTTACATGGCGAATCAGGGGATTTTATTAAGACTCCTTTCTTGAGTAAGGCTGCTATGATAGGATTGATTCCTACCTCTGCATCCTTTCTCAAGGGATACTGTCTTTTCTGGGGTCTAAAAGCTGACTTTGGCGTTATGGTAACTGGTCCTGCTGTTCGTATTAATCCTACATCTGATTTCCCTGCCGACCAGAGAATGTCTGGTATGTCTCGCAAGGCTTTTTCCTCTTCTTCCAATAATAGTA
This sequence comes from Protopterus annectens, assembly GCF_019279795.1. Taxonomy (NCBI): domain Eukaryota; kingdom Metazoa; phylum Chordata; order Ceratodontiformes; family Protopteridae; genus Protopterus; species Protopterus annectens. Next base: position 1,359,169,467 of record NC_056739.1, read on the forward strand.
ATAATCAGCTATCCTCACTAGCCTGTGAGTGTACAGCTGGGTGTGTCTGTGTGATCCAATTAAATTTCTGTTTCTGTACTCCTTGTTCTGAGAGTTCTAGTTCTGTCTGTTTTTCCCACCTCGTGACTTTCTCACCTAAATCTGCCCATTTTAAAGTTTTATTCTTAGTCAAACTAACATGGGGCAGTCGATTAGATTTGTAGAGTGTTAAAAATTCCTGGGGCAATGAACAGCTTGCTACACTGTTCCCTTCTGCATCCCAGTACAAATTTTGCAATACCAGCCTGTTTGCATGGTTCTGAAACAATTTTTGTTCATAATCTTTATCAGGGCCTGGTCTATTACAGTAATATAGAGTACAATGCAACAAATGCTGTTTGTCAATGTCGAGGGAGAGGAACTTGCTGATACCTACATTCATTAGTTCTTCAGTTACTGCCCCTGGACCAGTCGTAACCAAGTCCTGGCTGTACCAATAATGCATTTCACCCTCCGGTCGCACTACAAAAGTGTCCATTTCTCACTGTGCTTCCATTCCCTGCATGGTTGGAATTACTGCTATGCCAAATATCTGCATTAAATCTCTACCCAAAAGATTCACTGGGCATTTTGCAGAAACTACAATTTTACTTTTCTGAGTCATCCCTGAAACAGGGTCTATTATTGTAATGTCACGGGAGAGTGGCTCCCGATATAGCTGTCCATTAGCTGCTTTCACTAGAATATAGTCTGGTGATTCTGTATCTTCCGGTAGTTTGGAAGGGTGTATCAGGGTGCGTGAAGCCCCTGAGTCACACAAAAATTTAACTTCCCTCCCCTCCACCAGAAGCGTCACTTCCGGTTTTGTGTCTGCTAAGCAAAGGTCTAAGCTTAAAAGAGCTAGGTCCAAAATTTCATTTTCTTCTACGTCTGTGTATTCATATACATCCTCTACCCCTTGTGTCACATCCTCTTCTCCTGCTATCACATTTACACTTACCTTTTCCTGCTCACTTTCACCCAATGACTCCTGACTATCATATAGTCATTCCTCATCTTCCTTATTTTCTGTAGTCGCCTTTTTATTTAGCCTGCAATCCTTTGCTAAATGTCCTTTTTTCCCGCACTTAAAACACTCACCCTTTTTCTTTCTTTCTTCGAAATCTTCTGATCGTTTGTCAGATTGTTTATTTCCCTGGGTATTTTTCTTACCCTTTTTCCCAGTTTGTACTACAAATACTTCTGACCCATCTTCTGCTGAAAATACTTGGGGTTTTCTTTTTTTTTTTACTATTAAAATGTCTTTCTGCATGTCTAGCATATTCAAGTAAGGCTTGTAACCTACTTGTTCGATGATCTATCATATGCTTCATAATGAAGCTACTAATAGGTGCAATGCACCCTTTCAAAAATGCGTTTTTCAATTGTTGTTCATACGGGGAATCATTCGCTTAATTTTCAGGAACTGTCATGCCACTATGATTGTTAAAGCATTTTAATAATCTGGCATAGTACCCATCTACTGTTTCTTTTTCCTGCTGTATGCATTGATTAATACAAGTCCAATCAGCCCTAGGCTTCCACTTTTCAGAGATTCAGTCTGTTAGACCTTTCACTCTGCCATCCAGTTCTGCATCAGTATGTGGGAGTGGTCTAAGTTGTGCATCACGAGGATTCCAGCTGCCACAAATCATGTGTCAATCTGGACCTACAATTTGTCTAACTACTTTTTCTACTTCCTCTCCATTCAAATGGTAACTTAATCTCATACCCTGTAAATCTTCTAAAAACTTCCTAAAATTCACTTTTGGGTGGGGAATACCTTCTGTGGCTTTCCGGATATCTTCCGGTGTCCACGGTCTATAAACTAAAAGAGTCGGATCCTGTCCTGCCTGTCCTGCCTGAGGATTCGGTACTTCTATGAGCGGACATATCTCTTCTTCACTCATAGCTTGTGATGCTCTATTTAACTCATTTAATTTAATTTCCCTCCTCAAGTCACGTGTTCGAGACCTGGTCTCGATGGGATCGCTGACAAACGGTTGTGCTTTTGCCGGGAGAGCTGGGTATAGCGGAGGTGGATCAGCTCATCCACTCGCTTCATATTCTGGTAACGGAAGTGGAGGGGGCGAAGGAGGGGCCATCGCTATTACTAAATTATTATCTTCTTTGTCTAAAAACATAGTTTTTGAATTTTTAATTCTTTGCTCCCTATGATTTGCTTCCTCAAGCCACCTGTGCACCTGAGGGACTCCTAATTGTCTCTGCTTCTTTAATTGACCTTTTGCGTCTATTTTTAACTGTTTTACAAGTTTCATAAGTGCGAGTTTATCTAAATTACCCTCGAATTTGTATTTATCGACCCATTTGGTATAATATTTAACATTATCGGAACGCTGTAATTGCATATACTTCGCGTCTTCAGTTAGGGGCGTGTCCCGGGAACTTTTTGTGCACTGATTTCCCATTGGTGTCTTAGCTAAGCTGTAAATTGTTACGTAACCCATTCTATCACGTGGTACCACAAATCTACACCTTTTTCACAGTTTATCTAGAATAACTGTCTACCTATTCTGTTTCCCTGATCTATGACAAAAAACAGTAACTCCATCTTCTGTCTCTAATTTGCATGAGCAATTTACCTGACAAAAAAAAGAACAGTTCTGTAACTAGTTCCTGATCTTGAAACAAAAATAAGGTAATTCCTCCTTACCTGACCCTCCGTGAGTTGATCCACCGGGTCGTTGACTCGTCCTCCAATCCCAGAAACAGTGGCTGGCCTCTTTCGAACGACAATTCAGTCGGAGGTCTTTCAAAGCAGAAGAGCCGATTTGGCCTCTTCTCCGTACGGATGCATGCCACCAGACCCAATTCTGACCTAGGTCCAGAGCGAGAGATACGTATTTTGGGCCGAAGGACCAATCTGTCAAAGGAAAAATATACTTTAAAAATTATCAAAACATGGTAGGTTTAGGTTAAGGCACTTTAATCTTGCAGCAAGGAGACAAAAACGTGCTAATACAGAGTTTGTCTAACCAGAAACAGGAAATGCATTCATTTTTATAGGTTATCAAATTAATCCTGTCCTACCATGCTGACGTAACGAATTACCACCTTTTGGTCATCATCTGCTGACCATCTTTCCCATGATTTTCTGCTGATTTAAACAATTTTTATGTAAAACATCCTGAAGAAAACAACATGGCCTTGGTTACTTTCAGTTAGATACTTGTTATGTTACATTCAAGATACTATAGCTAAATCGAACACAATGACAGCAGTTCATTTCTCTAATAAGCCTTTGTCTAACTTATCTCTAAACTACTGCAGCTGCAGAGGTTCCCATCCTCTGAACAAGGCTGTCTGTCTGGAATCATTACATTTATTAAATGGTATATTGTCTATTCATATGCTTCTGACCTAGCAGATTAACACCTGCTTCTCAAGTACATTTCCACAAGGCATAAACAAGAATATTGCTGTGCTAGCAGTTACTAGGTCAGAGGGCAACTTGCAAGTTTCAGTAAGCATGCTGCAGTTTCAATAAGGCATATTTTTAGTCTCATATGAAACTCAATTTGTATAAATCACAGTGCATAAGAAATAGAATGAAAAGCATATTTAAAACACTTGATTATTAATTTGTCATTAAGCATACACATATTAATACATATTTTTCTAACAATTTCCTTCATGTAGTACATCTGGATTTTCTCCCAAAAGTTTTATACAGATCACATTATACAAAAAATATGCGCAGTATTCCATGAGACTGTAATAACACTAAATACAGAAAGCTCATGATTAATGAGGCCATACATGTGATAAGATGATCAATATATCTAATATGCAAAAGCATCTCCTTTTAATTGATTGCACATTTGCCACAAAGTTGAATTTATCTACCAGTATATCCAAATGTCTTACTAAAAGTGATTCTGACACTTTTGAGAGTTAAACATAATATTATTTTCAGAAGCCCAAGTAAGCAATTTATTTGTCTAGGGTATTCTGAAAAATTCTCTGATCATTCAAAGATGTTAAATCATCCCTAGTTTAAAATCATCAGCTAATGTGTTGATCCACATTTGCTGTGTTTTGTAATGGAAAAACCCAAAACATTAAAGAGATGAAGGCCCATCAATGAGCCTTCTGGCATACCTTTGCTTACTACTCTTATACTATGAAAAGTGTCAAGAGATTTTCACTATATGTTAACAATTACTAAATGGGGAGGGTTGCGTCAGGAAGGGCATCCGGCGTAAAATTTTGCCATATCATATATGCAGAAAACTGTACAAATATTCATACCGGATAGGTCGAGGCCTGGGTTAACAACGACCGCCACCAGTACTGTTGGCCAACAGGGTGTTGGTGGAAATTGGGCTACTGTTGGCCGAAGGAGTAGAAGAGGTGGAAGGCATGCCCGAAGGCAGGTAAAGGCTAGGACTGTGATAGTGAGGGTTGGAACTTTGAATGTTGGCAGTATGACTGGTATAGGGAGGGAGCTAGCTGATATGATGAACCGAAGGACGGTTGGTATATTGTGTGTGCAAGAGACCAGATGGAAGGGGAGCAAGGCTAGGTGTATCGGAGGCGGTTTCAAATTATTTTATCATGGTGTGGATTGGAGGAGAAATGGTGTAGGAATTATCCTGAAGGAGCAGTATGCTAAGAGTGTTTTGGAGGTGAAAAGAGTGTTGGATAGAGTGATGTTTATGAAGCTGGAAATTGATGGTGTAATGATGAATGTTGTTAGTGCATATGCTCCACAAGTTGGGTGTGCAATGGATGAGAAAGAAAAATTTTGGAGTGAGTTGGATGAAGTGGTGGCGATGACTGTACCCAAGGGTGAGAGACTGGTGATTGGAGCAGATTTCAATGGACATGTTGGTGAAGGGAACAGAGGGGATGAGGAAGTGATGGGTAGGTATGGTGTTAAGCAAAGGAATGCAGAAGGTCAGATGGTAGTGGATTTTGCGAACAGGATGGACATGGCTGTGATGAATATGTATTTTAACAAGAGGGAGGATCATAGGGTGACATACAAGAGTGGAGGAAGATGCACACAGGTGGATTATATCTTATGTAGAAGGGCCAATCTGAAGGAGATTGAAGACTATAAAGTGGCGGTAGGGGAAAGTGTAGTTAGGCAGCATAGGATGGTGGTTTGTAGGATGACATTGGTGATCAAGAAGAGGAGGATGAGTGTAAGGGCAGCACCAAGGATCAAATGGTGGAAATTGAAAAAAGGGTAATTGTGAGGTGATGTTCAGGGAAGAGTTAAGACAGGCACTGGGTGGCAGTGAAGAGTTACCGAATAGCTGGGTAACTACAGCAGAGCTAGTAAGAGAGATTTTATTTATTTATTTATTTAACATTTGTTGACCGGGAAAGTCCGACTAGGTTCCACAGATCCTGTTTTCAGTGGAGGCCCGGGGAGAAATGCTCCAGAAGATGGCTAGAAAGGTGCTTGGTGTGACATCTGGAAAGAGGAAGGAGGACAAGGAGACCTGGTGGTGGAATGAAGAAGTACAGGAGAGTATACAGAGAAAGAGGTTGGCGAAGAAGAAGTGGGATTGTCAAAGAGATGAAGAAAGTAGACAAGAGTATAAGAAGATGAGGTGCATGGCAAAGAGAGAGGTGATGAAGGCTAAGGATAAGGGGTATGAAGAGTTGTATGAAAGGTTGGACACTAAGGAGGGAGAAAAGGACCTGTACCGATTGGCTAGACAGGGGGACCTAGCTAGTAAAGATGTGCAGCAGGTAAGGGTGATAAAGGATAATGAGGGAAACGTACTCACAAGTGAGGAGAGTGTGTTTAGCAGATGGAAAGAGTACTTTGAGGGGTTGATGAATGAAGAGAATGAGAGGGAGAGAAGGTTGGATGATGTGCGGATAGTGAATCATGAAGTGCAGTGGAGTAGCAAGGAGGAAGTAAGGATAGCTATGAAGAGGGTGAAGAACGGAAAGGCTGTTGGTCCAGATGACATACCTGTGGAAGCATGGAGGTGTTTAGGTGAAATGGCAGTGGAGTTTTTAACTAGATTGTTTAATGAAATCTTGGAAAGTGAGAGGATGCCTGAGGAATGGAGAAAAAGTGTTTTGGTACTGATTTTTAAGAATAAGGGTGATGTGCAGAGCTGTAGTAACTACAGAGGGATTAAACTGATCAGTCACAGCATGAAGTTATGGGAAAGAGTAGTGGAAGCTAGGTTAAGAAGGGAGGTGATGATTAGTGATCAGCAGTATGGTTTCATGCCAGGGAAGAGCACTATAGATGTGATGTTTGCTCTGAGAGTGTTGATGGAGAAGTACAGAGAAGGTCAGAAGGAGTTGCACTGTGTCTTTGTTAATTTAGAGAAAGCATATGACAGGGTGCCTAGAGAGGAGTTGTGGTATTGTATGAGGAAGTCGGGAGTGTCAGAGAAGTATGTAAGAGTGGTACAGGATATGTATGAGGGTAGTGTGACAGCGGTGAGGTCTGCGGTGAGAGTGACGGATGCGTTTAAGGTGGAGGTGGGATTACATCAAGGATCAGCTCTGAGCCCTTTCTTATTTGCAATGGTGATGGACAGGTTGACAGACGAGATCAGACAGGAGTCCCCGTGGACTATGATGTTTGCAGATGAAATTGTGATCTGTAGTGAGAGTAGGGAACAGGTGGAGGAGACCCTGGAGAGGTGGAGATATGCTCTAAAGAGAAGTGGAATGAAGGTCAGCAGGACTAAGACAGAATATATGTGTGTGAATGAAAGGGAGGATAGAGGAATGGTGAGGATGCAGGGAGTAGAGTTGATGAAGGTGGATGAGTTTAAATACTTGGGATCAATAGTTCAGAGTAATGGTGAGTGTGGAAGAGAGGTGAAGAAGAGAGTAGAGGCAGGATGGAGTGGGTGGAGAAGAGTGTCAGGAGTGATTTGTGACAGACGAGTACCTGTAAGAGTGAAAGGGAAGGTCCACAAGAGGGTAGTGAGACCAGCTATGTTATACGGGTTGGAGACAGTGGCATTGACAAAAAGGCAGGAGTCAGAGCTTGACATGGCAGAGTTGAAGATGTTAAGATTTGCACTGGGTGTGATGAGGATGGACAGGATTAGGAATAAGTATATTAGTGGGTCAGCCCAGGTTGGAAGGTTTGGAGACAAAGCCAGAGAGGCAAGATTACATTGGTTTTGACATGTGCTGAGGAGGGATGCAGAGTATATTGGGAAAAAGATGCTAAGGATGAAGATGCCAGATAACAGGAAAAGAGGAAGGCCTAAGATAAGGTTTATGGATGTGGTGAGAGAGGACATGCAGGCAGTTGATGTGATAGAGCAAGATGCAGAGAACAGGAAGAAATGGAAACAGATGATCTGCTGTGGTGAACCCTAATGGGAGCAGCCGAAAGAAAAAGAAGAAGACTTAGCCATTCACATAATGTTCTAATAAAGTAACTATTTATACCAGCTGATTCAAGATTTTGAATATCTGATATATGCAGGACTGAATAACATGTCTTGATAAGATAAAGTTAAATAACATCCACTGAAAGGCCATCATTTAATGATTGTATCACATTATCATAGAATTGTAATAAGTTTGATGAACATGGTCATCCTGATATAAAGCCACATTGCGTCAAGTCAATATTTAACAAGTACTATTTGGAGATGAAACAGACTTGTTTGTCAGACTTATTAGCCTGTAATTACCAAGCTGCAGTATCCCCACTTTTATGAACTGGAACTGCTATGACTGATTCCCACCCAGAAAGGACAAAAGGAATATTCAAGCACTGCTGAAAAAGATAAGTGAACATGAGGTCATTCGGACCTTTATTCTAGAGAGAAAATATTCACTAAGCCTCTCATTTCCAGGTGACAAATCAAATGTAATCATATTTAAAGCATTCATTAGTTCTTCTTCAGCAATTGCCAGGTGAAAATGCCAATAATTAAAAGTTGCTATAAAAGAATGCTAATCTCATTGCTTTCCCTAAAAACAGTTTATAAACTGTTATTTTATTGTCAGCAATATCTTGACAATATTAATGCAACATCATCGTGTAGGAGTTGTCACTAAGATGGATTCTTATGCAGTTGTTAAATGTTTTCTTATTGTTGTTTGTAAAATCATTAAATTTATGTTTATATTTTTTCTTACACATGTTGTCTAAGTTCCTAGTCCAGTATAAAGGTAAATTCTTTTTTTTTTTTTTTTTTTTTTGGATATACAATAGTTGCTTGTACATATCATTTAATTTTGCATAAATATTCCAACTATTTTTAGTTGTTCTTTATACATGCTTATCTCCCAGACCCAATATTGGAAATCACTTAACTTTATAGTAAAATCTACCTTGGAAACATTTATACATAAAGATGTAGTCTCAGTACTTCTAACAGTCTGAGGTTTGATATCCAAAGCCTAACTCAGGCTGACCAGAATAAATGGATATACCTAGGAATCTTTAACCCATATTACATCAAGAATATTCTTGTCTCTGCTAGGGTCCAACAATTTCTTTATAATACATGGTAGTAGATCATTTCAAAAGGTCTTGCAGCACTGAATTTGATACCAAATAAGAATCATAGCATATACTAGATCACCAGCAATACTACCATTTCCTGTCTGAAAAAAAAAAACGTAACATCTTATAACTTGCATTCAGCTAATAGGAATATAATGTGGAGCTTCTATAAAAACGTGTAACAAATATATTTTCCCCAGTTATACCTTTTCAACGACAGGTGCTGCACTTGCTTTTTCCAGGTTAAACTGACCCATTTACTTTCCCCTTGCATTCTTTCTTTCACACTGTCCTTCTCTTCCATTTTTTCCATACTCCTTCCTTCTTGCAATCTACTGCACACCCACTATCTCCCTTACTGTTCTTAGTATTTACCCTTATTTCTGTCTTATTTTCTTCTATGTCATCATCTTTAAATCTTCTTTTACTCTCTTCTTCACCTTTTTTTGACCTGTTTTAGCATTAGCCTGTAATATTCCTGTTACTGTAGAGTTTCTATTTCTGCATCTCCTGTACCTCATTTCTTCTTATGTCTCCATAATATTCAAGTATACTTACATAATTATATATATTATATACACATATATATGCACACACACACACACACACACACACACACACACACACACACACACACACACACACACGCACACACGCACACACACACACATATATATATGTTTATTGCCTCTCTCTAATGTAAGCATGATTTTTTTCTATGGATCTAATTTTTATCATTTGTATAATTTATTGCAACTTCTTTTACTACTCGTATGCATCCAAGATCATATATATTATACATTGTATGTTTTGTCTTATGGAGATTTTCTCTGTGGGCCTCTACTAAAAATGGGATTTATGCAAAGTCAGACTTTCCCAGTAATCAAATGTCAAATAAACAAATAAAATAAATAATATTTAGCTTAATGATCTTAAGCTTAATATATGTATACTTTGCATTAAATCCAAAATTATGATACCCACATACCTAGGGAGGGTAAAAGGCTTCTATGTTTTAGTAAATTGTGATTCTATAGTAAGAATTAAATTATACTTATAGTCTGCAGTGTTTCTTTAAAATTCAGAGAACGTTTTGTCAGCACCACAAGCTTTACTCAAATATGTTTAAATCAATACTACAGTTGTTTGTTGTAGACTTATCTGCCTTGGTGGTTCCAAAACACATGTTTCTGCCTTAGTAACTATAACCAAAAAAAGGAAAGTGAAACAGGTTCTTCCCACACTGCAAATTTAATTCATTTAAACACTTTCATCTCTTCTAATGCTGAGACTTCATCACAATAGTTACACACCAAATAGCTTAAGTTTAAATAATGAAAAATGACATGAGAGTAAATGTCACATGACAATACAAATCAAGTAACAAAATCATATCACTCAAATCACATGAACTCTCTTACTCACAAGTTGGTGTAAGCAAATTTAAAAATGCAAACAATTTTAAATAAAATAAATATATTAAATAAATGTTTATTCTCTAAAATAAATTCAAATAGTAAACAAAGACAAAATGTTATCACAGTTAGGCAGCTGTCCTTTTAAGAACACTATTAATAGAAAGGGCCTTAAGTACTGCCTTCAATTTTAACTACCAAATTAATTCTCTGTACTCAGTTTAGTTCTCCCAATCACACCCCATGTTTTTGTTGAAACATTTTTAAGTATAAAAAATCTCTTAAAATTACTATAGTTCTAGGCATATTTATATATGGCATTTGTTGGATCACTAGTTTTGATGCTATATACACATCACTATATTCTATCCCTAAGCTGCCACTTAGTCTTCCAAGCATAGAAGTAGTCACATAAGTCACAGCTTGCAATATGCATTACCCCAGTACAGTAGTGCCCATCAGAACCAATAGTTATCAGAGAACCTTGAAACAACAACAACACTGGGGGCATCATAAGTGAACTTACATTGTTTGCAAGCTCCACATTTCATCACCTTGTTGTTGGATCCAGGATGTTTTTTTTTTTAACATTCCCCTTCTATTTTCTCTCTTTAATGTTCTGCCCCTTCTTATAATTACCTATTTGTTTGTTGCCTAAAGCTTTAGTAGCTAGGTTGTCTTTAATTATGTTTATGATGTCCCAATTCTTCTGAAAAATATATTTCATATCAAGTTACTTGATACAGTATGGTAAAATGATACAATTTATAAAACGGTTTTGGCTATCCGTTGCCCTAATGTGTTCTGACCTGTCTTTCAAATTACTAAGGATCTTTCAAATAGGTGGAAAAACTTTTTCATTATGCTTGGATACTTCATCCAGGACAGCAGCAACAATTGCTGGTGGATAGCCTAGATCTACAAACATAGCCACAGTTTTTGAATAGTACATAATCAGAATTGAGTCTTGAAAGCCTAATGTCCTGTCCTTTTATTAACCCTCTTTTTCACCAAAATGGATATTGACTCGAGTTGAATAAGTAGGCTTTCTAAAAATACTAAAAATTAAGCTATTACTCCCTTCATCTAAAATAAGTTGAACATCCAGAAAATTGATACTGTGTTTTGATTTATATCCTGATAAGTGAAACTTAGGAAATCAGTCGTCTAGTCAATGTAACATGCAAAAGGTATGTTCCTCCCCTCCAGTTATAAAAACTACATCTATGTATTGTAAATAGGCTTGAGGATACAATTTGTGTTCACTATTCAAAACAAATTCCTTCTCCAAGTGCCACATAATGATGCTGACATAAACTGATGCACATCATAAACCCATCACAAAAACTTCTACAAAAATAATCACCTTCAAAAGACATGAAGTTGTTATGCAAAATAATATCCATGCAATTGCCTAAAATATTAACGGTATCATTGGTCAAAGTCATATTTGTTGAAATGGACTCCATAAACCACTCTAAGCCTATTCCATGAGAAATGGAGGGGAACAGTTCTTTTGCATCAGCTGTGACAAAATTGTAATTTCGTCTGATCTTGTATCAATGCAAATTCACAAGGAAATGCCACAAAGCATGCAACACATGTGGTTTGCCATTAATTTTTCTTTTTTTTTAGTCTTTGGTAAATGAGGCCATACTCTGTTTTTGATCTTCTAGAAGACACAATCAGTCTATATGGCCAGTTTGCCAAACATGTGTATATCTTGGGTATTCCAAACATTGTAGGTATAACAGGATGTTAACCTGCAAAAATTCAAACAAGCTTTTGGAAATCAAACCATCACAAAATCTAATCCCTCAAGTAAATGTCAATCCTACCATAAACAACAAAAACAGAATTCCTAGAAATAAGTTCATAGGTGTAATCATTAAGTAATGTAACAGAAACATTTTGGCATACTCTGCATGCTCAGTAACTATTAACTCCCCCCCCTCCCTTATTGGGTTTTATAATTGAAACAGTCTTATCTTGTATAAAGAAGCTCAACACATCTTCCTCTTTTTTAATAATCTTTAAAAAATCTCTCAGATTTCTGACCATAAAGCTTTCTAATGTTTTCTTCACGTATTTTTTCAGAGATAATCAGAGAGGGTGCAGTGGGGGTTTTAGGCACTTTTCCACTTAAGTCCCCTAAAAAATTGCAATCTCCTGTTTGTTGATGTTGTAAATTCAAGCTCAACTTCCTTGTAAAGCATTTTAACTCTATAAGTATATCTGTTACCGGCAATGTGTGAAAATCAGGTATTCGATACAATGCCTAGGCAATGTATACAATGCCTGATATTTTTAGGCAAGGTATGAAATATCTGTGTTGTTACATGCTTTTCATAGGCATTGCATAAAATGCTTAGGCATTATAAAGAATGACAACTACTATTTTAGGCAAAGTGTCAAATGTGCACATTGCAAAGGTCTTTAATAACAAAATGTCTGAAAATGAAAGAAGAAATACAAAATAAACTACAGGATATTCTTACTGGGAGAACAAGAGAATCAGAACTGTCATGATTTACTTGTTGCAACAAGGAAGGCTAGAATGACATTTTGAATTACACTTAATTTTCTTTTTTACACAATGGCATTTCATATTTTAGCACTTGGCCTTGCACATACACCTCATAAATCCTTGGCCTCTTCCTGTGGACTGAGCGGTAGCAGCAGATCAAAGAGGCATTTCGTGGTCAGAAACATTTTCAGCCCTGAGTAGGTCCTTTGGGCAAACAGTGAATTGTGATCTTGCATAGAGTTGGTTCAAAATTCCTTGTGCCATTCCAAGTTGGTAAAAGCCGTCTTCTGTCACATTCATAACAACTGCCAACAAATTGTGCAAGTCACCGCTTCCCTTGGCAACGTCAAGGATAGGAACTCACATAGTGTCCCCCAAAGATGCAGGAGGGAATTTTTTGTCAGAGTTCATTTTCATTTTTTTGGCCTGTACTTCCAGATTCGATTTCGATTGTCTCTTACCTTCGACAGCATTCTCAATATTGAAGCAAATAGTGCAGAAAATATTAACCCCATAATCTGCCATTTCCTCACCACCATCATCTTTATTAGCATGCCCACAGATTGCATGAATGTTCTGGCCATACTCTCTGCATGTATGGTACACCTTGTAAAGCATCTTGGGGTAGGGAAGATGTTGTGAGACCCACTTTAGCTTTTCAGCCAAAGAGAGCTTTGTACGGTGTACTCTGAATCCCACAATGAAAGGCCCTGTTTTTCATAACTTGGACCAACCGTATTCCCTCACTCCAGTGGTCACTTTTCTCATCTTCCATCCAAGTAGACAGCATATTTTTGATGTCTTGGTTAGCTCATTCGACACTCCACTGGCTTTGTAAGTGGCATGGCTTCCCATGGACAATCTTCAAAGTTGGCCATTACTCCTTCAGGCTGCTCACCACTTTATTTGCAAATTCCAAACCATTTTGAACCATAAAATCGATGGTGCTCCAAGCAACATAAATATGTCTCTCAGGTTGTAAGCTACTTCTTCCACTGCCTTTGATCTCAGAGCCCTGAGAACCACAAACTTGGTGAGATGATCTTGGTCCACCATTATAAACTTGTATTCTCTGTCAGGATGGGACTGAAAATCGATTAGATCCACCTGACAATGGGAATTGAATTCAGAAAAAAACATAGGCTTCACCACAATGCCTTTTTTGACACCTTTTTGTTTCTTCTAGCATGGCTCACAAAGGTGAATATACAGTTCAATATCATGATGAGTAATGTTCTTGTACTTAGGTGAAAGTTCTTTCAACATTCTGTCCCATCCTCCATGGACAATGGCCAAATGAGCATCATGAAGTATGTCAAATAACTCAGAGTCACTGATGTAAAACTGGATAGCACTGATGCCTTCTTTAACAAGATAAATCAACTTACTTTTGTTCTCTACCACCATCACATCATAGCATTTCAGCAGCCAATAGTCCCGTGGCTCCTCCTTAGTAGTTGTTTTAGCGTTTTTTAGATCATTCACAGACTTTTTGTAAGTGGCTACCAATAGAGAAACACAGGGTTTGCAGTGCTGCCTCGCACTTAAGACAGTTCTTTGTAGAACCGTTCTCACGTCAGCATGTCATGATTCTTGCCCGTACACTAGACTCTCTTCTCCCATCTTTACCCAGCACAGTATGGACTAGTCTCTGTGGTGGCACAGCAGGCACACATGCTTCCACACAGCACACGTGCTTCCACATGGGCAGACAAAGACCCAGGCAGCACTGGTGGAAGTATTCTGGCCGGAATAAGCTTTTTCTATACTCTGCCAGTTTTCCTTTTTGCATTGTATAGAATGCCTAGGTAATGTATGAAATATGATGTATTTCATACTTTGACATCCCATTTTCTGCATTGTATACATTGCCTAGGCATTGTATAGAATACCGCTTTTCACACATTGCCAGTAACATATCCAACAAGTTAGAATTCAAATTAGGGGGGGCGTGGCCAAGGATGAACACAGGATAGCAGCAGATTTCTACAGCTCCACCAATTTCATTACATTGACAGGAATTAATTACTTAAAAAATTAATTCTTGAAGTAATTTTCTTTCTAAATATGTTTGTTTTATATAGTTCTTGAACTATATCTAAAAAAGAAAGGAAATCTTAATAATATTCCTGTCAGAAATTACTTTGGAAATTTTCCTGTCAGTTTATCAGTCTGAAATGAGTTCCAGTAAGACAAATTCTCAAGACTCCAGCATCAAGAAAGAACTTCAGTCTCTGATAATTATAGTCCAGCAACTTACTGCTAAGATGGATAAAATGGATACTAAAATAGACACTTTCATAGAAAAAACTACAAAACAAATAGACTTGTTACATATGGACCTGCAACAACAGAAGATCCAGATGACAGGCATAGAAGAAGCTGTGAATGACATGGAAAATAAAATACAAGAAGAGGGAATCAACATTGAGTTTTTGCTGAAACAAAATACACATTTACAAACAAAGCTGGATGACCTGGAAAATAGATCTAGGCGCAATAACATTAGGATTTTTGGACTGCCAGAAAATATTGAAGGTAACAATATTACTTCTTTTTTAACAACATGGCTCTAAAACTTTAGATTTACCAGAAGCATTCTCTTTGGTATCGAAGAGCACATAGATCTATAGCTAATACTAACTCTAACAAAAACTATCCTAGATCAGTTATAGTTAGATTTCTATCATCTTTTGATAAAGAGATGGTTCTTAAATCTGCTTGGGCTAAAGCTCCTGTTAAGTTTAATGAGACAACTGTGCGTTTTGACAATGACTATTCTTCCATGGTAATTGCTAAAAGAAAAGTTTTTCTGCCACTAATAAGGGAGCTTAAAAAGCACAGTTTAAAACATACCTTCTGTTTCCTGCCAAGCTTAAAATCTTCCTTCCTGATGGTCCTAAGGTCTTCGATGATTTAGACTCTGCTTTACTGTTTGTCAAAGAAAAAGGATTTTGGATAAAATAGAAGAAATGGAATGGGCCAGTTCTTCATTGAAGAGATTGGCAACTGAAGCTTCCTGGAAGACTTCAGAGAAGAAGAAAAGACTAAAAAACAAATGATTTGTTATATGTTTTTTTTCTCTCATCATTTTAGTTCATTATTAATCTTTTTGAATATAGTTCCTGCATTTCCAGAGAGCCACAAATATTTTGGAAAAGATTTAATCAAAGTTATTCTCTATGTGCAAAGAAATGTTTTGTTTCATAACCAGTCAAAATGCCTGAGGATTTAATGGCAGGCTGTGACTCGATTTGTTTCTCTTTCTGAAAAAAGTAAGGTTAGTAATTTGATATCTTTACCTTTTTTTTCCTTCTTTTATTATTTTTCTTTGTTTAAACAATGACATTCTATTTAGATTATGTAGTGGGTAAAGGGTGGGGAGGGCAGGGAGAGAACAGTAATGAAAATATCATTAATAGAATAATAACATATTTATTTCTTGTAAAAGTTTATAAGTTCTTCAAATGCTATTTCTAATTATACTTTCTTGATTATACTGCTTATGCTTGTTTGTAAATAATCTGTCATGCTTTAACTAATAATAATCAGAACTAAATAAGAGTAAATAATATGTTTTATTTTTAACTCTATTAATATAAACAGTAAGTAACATTCCATTGTATATACTTCTTACAGCTTTCTCTTACATTTTTTATTTCTGCCTCACTCCTTTTATTTTCTACTCTCTTTTCTTTTCTTTATTAATATATAGAAATGCTTTTGACTGTGTGGGCACAGTGAATAATAGGATTTGTATGAAAACTGAGTTGGGAGAAGAATGCTGAGTTTTATTGCTTGTTGGTAATTTTGAGTTTAATTTCACTTGCATAGAGGCTGTGATAATCTGTGGAATACATTGTGAGGTTCTGTCATGTTTAGATGCATTTACACTGCTAAATGAATGTTTGTCACTAGATTTTAATAAGTTTCCGCCAAAATGTTAAGAGAGACAATCTGGGATGTGGGCTGTCTCATGCACAGTGTCTGAGTTACCTCAGAATCTTCAAATGACAGAATTCTCACAGAGAAACTGAAAGCAGTTAGTATAAACATTGACAAGGTTATCACACTGACACACCACAGATTCAGGAAAAATACCCTGTTCATAAAATATGTCAGTTATAATGAGTTTAAATGATGTAGATTCTTGTAGTAAGTAAATGTCTTATTTTAGAAGGCATAAAAATGAAACATTTATTTAAATGTTTTGGAAAATCTACTTAGCAGCAGTATAATAATCTGTGTTAAAATTTGTGTCCCAAACATATACTTTACTATAACTCATTTAATTCATCTGATTGACAAACATAAATAATCTTATAACTCTATTCTGGAAGAAATGTCATGTGATATATTTTGAAGCAGTAGGTTAGCATGATTGTAAAATCTGGTTACTAATATGTGTTTGCTGTGCATTATTTTGTATAAAGCAGACAGATTTATTCTAGGAACAGCAAATAGGATACTGCTCTACAAAGACACAACTCAGTGAGATCATATATATATATATATATATATATATATATATATATATATATATGTGTGTGTGTGTGTGTGTGTGTGTGTGTGTGTGTGTGTGTGTGTGTGTGTGTGTGTGTGTGTGTATGTATGTATGTATGTATATATGTGTATGTGTATATGTGTGTGTGTGTGTGTGTGTGGGTGTGGGTGTGTGATGGTTTTTTTTAGGTAATAACGAGGTGTTTCTGAGAATCTGCATAACTATGCAATATGATTTATAATAATTTTTATGAATACAATATTTAACTCTATTGACAATAATGAGTTTAAGTAAATGCTCATATACAAACAATTCAAGATTTTTGGAAGCTGTTGATAGAATTCACATGACAGAAAATAGATGCATCTTAATGCATGTAATGTCTGAATCATATTAGCCAAAGTTTTTGATTTAAATGAATGTTAGAACATAATTTTCTCTCCTCTTGATTTCTAACATTAAGATTATTTGAATGCTATTAGAATACAAGTGTTATATATTACATAGATCTATATAATAGTATGAACAGTTTTTAAAAAAAAAAAAAAAAGTTTATTTTAGTTTATATGATGCTGTTTTACCAAATGTGTAGTTTTGTCTTGATAGATAATTGAATTGAAAACTGTTAACCTCAGTTAAATATAACTAGTATTAAATTGATAAGGTGGTAGCTGAGGTACTGCTGCTTAGGGTAGGGGTTAACTTGAGTAGCAAATACTACTCTAAGTTGGAGTTTTAACTCCAGGCGGGATGCAAGGTTTAATCCTTACATTATTTTCACTTGTTCATTGTTATATGTATATAGTTTTGACATCCACAATATATTTTGTACACTCATTGTCACTACAAACAAAATTGAATCCTATACAAAATCCCATAAGAGATTTAATAAATACAGCTATATTTAAAGGTACACCTAAAAGAGGAGATGTAACATTATTTATCTTGTTATTTGTTATTTCGATCATAAGATTCTTGAGTTTTAAAAATACCAAATGACATCTTTAAAAGGAATTTCTTTAAACATTAATGGATTGAATAATCCATGTAAAAGGGCAAGCCTAATAAGATACATTAATCTACACAAGGCCAATCTAGTCTTCCTGCAAGAAACCCATCTCTTGAAAAAAGATATTGATAAACTAGCCACTAATAAGTATACAGTATTGGTTAGTTCAGAGCACACTCAGAAAAAAAGAGGAGTGGCTATTTTATGGAATAAAAGTATGCCCATTCCTAAAACCATTAAGTCTTATCAGGATGACAAAGGAATGTTTTGTATGGTTACAATACAAATTAATGGGAAGACTTAAACTTTAATTAATGTATATTGGATACCTGGAATTGGTATTAATACAGTGAAACATCATATTGATAAGATCATATCATTCTCTATAGGGGATATTATTTTAGCTGGTGATTTTAATTGTATACTACATGAAAGTGATACTACCACTATAAAGAAAAGAAGAATTACATCTAATGCAAAACATTTAAATGATTTTGCTAATTCTTATCATTTGAATGATATTAATAATCAGATAGAGTCAAAATCATTACCATACACCTTTTTTCTAACAGATACAAAACTTATTCAAAAATAGATAGGGTCTTTATTTCTAACCAGATGGTAACAGATTTAATTAATTCCAAAATCATTTCATGTCCTATATCTGATCATAACTCAATTGTTTTGAATTCATGATAAAAATACTCATAATGTTCAGATCAAAAGGATACCAGCATACTTAACTCAGCTAAAAGACTATAAAGAATATATACTTTCAGAAGTACAACATTTTCTAGACATAAATAATACTCCTGAAGTCTCCATTGTCTATGTTTGGGATGCCTTAAAATCATATCTATATGGACAAAGTATCAGATGGTATAATAATAAAAGGAAATCTTGGGATAAGGAATTGTTAGATATTCAAAGTAAACTAGACTCTTATAAACATAATAATAAAGAAAATATTATGGACAAGAAAGTTATTGAAGAAATAAACAAACTAAATGAGAAATACAAAGAAATTTTAACTCATAAAGTTAAAATAACTTTAGAGAATACAAGTTTTTGTCTTATTCAATAAGCCCCAAATACTTACATAGACTTAAAAATAAAACAAAAAGATTGAATAAACAAAACCATATCAAAGAAATCTTTTCTCTAAGGAAAAGAAGAATGTTTCTAGTATACCAGAAATACTGGATGAATTTAGAAATCACTTTCACAAGATTAACCATAACAACATTAACATGGAACCTAAAGATAAAATAAAGGAGTTTATAACCACAAACATGAATAAAAAGCTTAATAAACAACAGATTAAACTATTGGACAAGAGTATTTCATATACAGAAGTTATTACACAAATAAATAAGCTTAAATCAAACAAAGCACCGGGTAATGATGGTATTATACCAGAGATATATAAAATCCTTTCTAAAACTACATATTCATTAATACATAAGGTTTTTATTCTGGCCCAAACTGAGTTAATAACCCCCATCTTGGCAATATACATTTATTTCACCAATTTTAAAACCTAATAAAGATCCAACTAGATGTTCTTCATATCGACCCATCTCATTACTTAATGTTGATTATAAAATGTTTATGAGTATTTTGCTGATAGATTGAAGACAATTATCCCGGCATTATAGACATAGATCAGACGGCTTCATTGTAAATAGAAATACTTTTGATAATATAAGAAGAACTTTAACATTAATTGATTTTGCAAATAGGAAAAGAAAGATTTAACACTTATTAGTCTTGATATAGGTTCAGCATTTGATTCAGTAAGTTGGGACTATCTGTTTACCTTAATGAAATGCACAAATTTCTCTGATGCATTTGTAAATTTAATTGAACATTTATACAAAGGAACGCTGGCTTATATTAAGGTAGGAACATATGTTTCACAAAAATACCCATTCTTAAAGGTACAAAGCAAGGATGTCCACTTTCTCCACTATTATTCACTTTAGTAATGGAGCCTTGGGCTAATTTGATTAGAAACAGTACTGACATAGAGGGTTTTGAAATAGAAGAAAATACAACATCAAAATTCAACTTTTGCAGATGATGTTCTAATTACATCAGCAGGATCTAATTCTTCTATGCAGTCTTTATTTGATAAAATGATGAATTTTAAAAGTATTTCTGGTTTAATATTCAATGAAGAAAAACTAAAATACTACCTATATATACACGAAAAAATACTCTCATTAGTGATTTTACTAAATATGTACCCAACTCAGGTCAGATAACTTATTTAGGTATAATACTATCTAAAGATATTAAATCT
This sequence comes from Protopterus annectens, assembly GCF_019279795.1. Classification (NCBI taxonomy): domain Eukaryota; kingdom Metazoa; phylum Chordata; order Ceratodontiformes; family Protopteridae; genus Protopterus; species Protopterus annectens. The sequence continues at coordinate 1,359,189,724 of NC_056739.1, forward strand.
ATTATATATAATAACTATAATACCTGTTTTCTTAATATACAAAATCTTTTAATACCTGGAATAATATGTTTTTACTATGGAGGAGAGACTTACAATTATTAAAATGATAATATTCCCCAAGATTTTATACTTAATACAATCAATAATACTTTCACCTACAAAAATAACTATCAAGAAACTGAATACACTAATGTTAAATTTCTTATGGGCACCTAATAGACCTAGGATTGCATTAAAGAAACATACTAATAGCTGGTCTCAAGGGGTATTTCTTTTCCAGACTTTAATTTATATATTATCTCTTCTATTATAAAAGTTATTACTTTATTAATAGATCGGTCATATGTCAAAATGGAAAGATTACTGGGAGCTAATTAGTATGCACTTCATGAAAATCTCCTTAACACATAAAAATATGATTATAAATAACTCCATGTTGTGGTTGCTAAAGGAATTTTGTACTTCACCTATTACACCTAAACATATGGTCTGTTACCCATTAAATATTATTATTAGTTATCGTAACTTTATATTCATGCACCCTAAGTATAGGGAATGGAATTTTATTGTATTCCTATAATTTATACTCAGGGTATGCTTATGTCATCTACTTCTGAAGGAGCTCATTTAGCTATAGATAATAATCTAAAGTACTGGTATCAGCTGATATCTGATAATAAAGTTAAAAATCTAGATTTCTTAAAACAAGAATTTGATCTAAGAGAAACTTGCTGGTTAGAGGTTCAGATCTTTAGACAACATCTCATTGATAGAATAGATCTAATGTCTATAACAGTTAAAGAATCTATTCCAAAACTGATTGATTACTTGATAATAAATTTACAGCATAAAGTTTCTGATAAAGGTAAACTTTCATATATATATAAAATTATCAGACAAGAAACTTTTTACAATGTAGATTCATACTGGAATTATTTCACCTCTATTAATGGGGACCCACCAACTCAACAAGATAAACAATATATATTGGAATCTGCTTATAGAACTACATCTTCCATTGTCTGGAGACTTTATACATGGAAATTTTTACATAGATCTTTTATACACCTTTGATGATGAATAAAATTAATAATAAAGATAATCTATGTAAGAGATGTAATGTAGAAATTAATGCTGACTGGGCTCATATGTTTTATGACTGTATGAAGTTGAAAGAATACTGGAAGTCAATTAATGAATTTTTGCAGGCTCTTTTTACAGATAATTTCATTATTTCTAAGTCTCTTATATTATTCAACACACCTGTACCTCAATGTGTTAAAAGATTAAGCTTCCCTTGTTATGGTCTATCCTAGCAGTGGCTAGGAAAATAATAACTAGAAATTGGATTTCAGATACACCTCCTTCGTTCAATGAATTTAAAAATGTTATGAATATAATGTGTCATATGGAAATAAGCACAATTAGAATGAGAACAACTAGAAAAACATCACATTTTATTGTATGGGATAATTTACAAAATTTGTTAAAAAAATTCTAATTTCAATAGCACAATATTTTAGTTTAATTAATTGATTTGATTGTAGTGGATGTCTTTGTAAATACTTTAGTTGTTTTGTTGAATATTATAATAATACCTATTTTAATTATTTGTATAAAATTGTTATGATATTTCTCTTATATGTTAAAACAATAAACTTGTTTTGAAAAAAAAAGAATTCAAATTAGGGACAAATGTTAGTCCTTTTGAAAACAAGTCCATAAAACCTGGAGTGATTGCTCAAGCAGTGTAATTGTAAATTTTGAAGTTATTCTTTTTGTAAATAATGAGATTGTCTTGTTCAACTGTTTTTAAAAGTTCTGGTTTCTTCTACTTCTCCTTCTCCTCCCCTTGAGGTTTTCCAAGGGATACTCTATATGTTCAAACGTACATAATATCCTCAATTAGCCACTTTTCTAGTCAGTCTTTCTGACCTCTGAACTGTTGGAATTTATACAAAATCCTGTTTGTGAGTGTTGTTACTGAAATCCTGTCCTGGCAGACACCAGAATATCTTCCTTCTTCTGTGCAATGAATGCTATAGATTCATTTTGAGCAGAATTTTTCAGTGATACATTTGGTGATGCACAAATGTTAGAGTCATATGACTAAGTTCACTATTCAGCATGCTTTCTCATTTTTTTTATCATGGTAATTGACAATACTTGAGATGGAGAAATTTCAGTCAAGACAACAGAGAATCCATTCAGTACATTAGTTTCTAATATATACCACTGGCAGTAGAAACAAACTCATTGTTTCCCATCTTGCCTGTGTCATTTGTTTCTTCCATTATGGCCACGAGGTCAGCTTTCACATTTAACAGAATTAAATATAAATCTAGCATTCTTAAGATCTGAGAAAGCTACCCCATTTAAGCAAGTGAATGTCATTCTGTATGAACTAATTCATGGTACTGTATCTTAATTTCATAAATCTTAAGAGTTCCCTTTATCAGGGCTTGCTTATTTTGTTCTGTTCCCTGTCATTTGATATGATGATTTTAGGGAGCTACCCAACTCCAGAGTACTGTTTTCATTTTGTAAAACAAGTGTTAAATCAGTTTGCCACCTCTCATTCATTGTTAAATCAGTTTGCCACCTCTCACTCATTGTTAAATCAGTTTGCCACCTCCCACTCATTGTTAAATCAGTTTACCACCCCCACTCATTGTTAAATCAGTTTGCCACCTCCCACTCATTATTAAATCAGTTTGCCACCTCCCACTCATTGTTAAATCAGTTTGCCACCTCCCACTCATTGTTAAATCAGTTTACCACCCCCCACTCATTGTTAAATCAGTTTGCCACCTCCCACTCATTGTTAAATCAGTTTACCACCTCCCACTCATTCTTCTCCTTCATTTATGCTTCTGAGCTGTTATCATTTCTGTATGTAGTTCCACAGACACATCACCAAATAATGGTCTTTTGCTGGCTGGTTTCTAAACTTACAGTCTTAGAACTGCAGATGTGATCCATACAGGGGTGGCTCATGCTATCGGGCTGCAGGACTGCAGCCCCCCCCCACCCAGCTGTACAAAAGAAAATAAACGAATAAAAAGCAAAAGAAAAAATAAAAACAAATGCAACTGGAGATTTTGTCTGGCATTAATGAAGCTGTTTTGGACTGAAACTCTGCAGGTACTACTTGTTTATACTAATGGAAGGGTGTGTGTGTAAAATGCCCCAGTATCTAGAAAGAAGTCAGGAAATATACCTGGTGGCGTGACTCAAATCCTGTACTGTAGGAATAGGTAGCAAGAGCTTGAATTCCCTACCCACCACCACTTGTGAAATTTTTGCCTCATTTTTGTTCTGTTCCTCATAAAATCTGTGTTTTTCTGGATTTTTAATTCACTAAATAATGACAGGCATTTGAACTTCAAACTTCATATTCTTCAGAAAGTACATGGTAACACAAAGCCTTTTATTCTAGCAATTTTCTGTTTATAAGATCAATATTTGAAAATTTTCCCTATTTTTCGGGCTGTATTCGCCCATTATTGACTTTGTCCAGGTTTTTTGTGCTAACAGGTTGAGAGCTATGGTGAGAACTGAATTCACTGAATATGTTTGGGGGCTGTATTCCCCCATTATTTTATTGGCTTTGTCTAGGTGTTTTGTGGTAAGAAGATGAGAGCTATGGCGAGAACTGAATTCACTAAATTATAGCCATTTAAGTTTGTCTACCTGTCTTTCCAGAAACAGCTTTTTTGGCATAGTGGTATGTTGTTCTGATTGTAGTGCACAGGGTCCTGGGTTCAAGACTTGGCAGTGAAATGCATGGTAGTAACACAGCATTTTATTCTAGCGACTTTCCAAGATTATACAAGCAATATTTAAAATGCACCCCTAGTCTTTGGGCTTTTGCCCCCCCCCCCCAAATAAATTTTGGCTTTTTCCAGATTTCTTGTGCTTCAAAGTTGAGAAATACAGTTGAGTGTTGAGTGCATTTTACAAGGAGCTGTGAGCTTGAAGAGAAGTTTAGTGCTGCTTATACTATGGCTGTTTGTGCTGTTAATAGCACAACAGATAATGTACTTGCTTTTGATGCAGAAGACTTTGGGTTCTACTCCCACAGTATATAGATGCATTACTGATACTGTACTGGGTTGTACTTTTAAAGGGGGTGGATGCTGCAGTCCTGAGACTGTACTCTTTGGCAGAGATACCTAGTAACAATGAACCTGTTATCAGTTTGTCATCCATTCCCTATTGCAATATTACTAGCTTATCATTGTTTTAATGTAGCACAGGCAATTTATTCCTAAAAAGCAACAGGCACTTTATTTGTAGATGAAACAATGAAATATAAAGTTGTGTGTTAGCAGCAACCTCTTCATTAGTTACAGATCTCTTTAATGTGGAATTATTTAGATGACTTTTACTTCTGCAGAGATTGTGCACATTTACTGATACTGGTGGATTGTAGAAGTTTGAGTAGACTTTTATGATGGAAATGTTCTGAATTGGGCAGTTTTGTCATTATTGGTACATGCATTTTGTTTCATTGTTTACTGGAAAAATGTTCCAAACAATACATTTAAAATGTCCTCCAATAACTGTACTGTATTATGCAAGGAATATAATTTAATACAATCAGGAAGGTGTATCAAAGAACGCATGTATATTTCCTGTGCAAGGGGCCTATGATTTGAAAACATCACAGGTTCATCTTTATCTGCCACTGGCCAGATGTATTTTCTTTGAATCTGGGTTTTGATGCTGTTTCAATGAATGTGAGTTTCAAGGGCAGAGAAGTTTTAATGCTAAGTCTATTTTCATTGTGAAACTGCATTGTTTTGTTTAGAAAATGTCTATTAGTGTTTGTGCTGTAAAATGTAAAATAAAACTTGTAAATGAAATTCAAATCATCGTAGAAGTAAAGCAGTATGCACATTACAGTGTTTATGGTAAATGGGGTGAAATAGCCAAGTAATGGGACATGGGAATAGCTGCAGGGAGGAAGCCCCATTCAACCATGTTTTTGTGAGGGGGGAGGGCAGCAAACTCAGCCCCAGCTGAACTATACCTCTCAACTGTCCATATTTTTGCAGAATGAATAGATTTTTGCTTCTGATTTTTGTTTTTTTCCTCAAAACATTTGTGGTTTTCTGGCAAATCATTTAGAAATTAAGTCACTAAATAATGACAGACATTGAGTTTCAGACTTCATACCCTTCAGAAAAATGCATGCTAAAGCAAGACCTGTTATTCTGTCAACTGTCTACGTTTATACAAGATCAATTTTTAGTACTGTTTGTATGTTCCCCCAATATATTTGGCCTTGTCCAGATTTCCTGCATTAAGAGGTTGAAAGGTATGAGCAAATAAATTGCTTTATAGAATTATGTATATCCAAACCTCTCAACTGTCCCTGATTTTGGCTCAAAATGTTGCTCTCCCCCTAATAATCCCTCTGCAAAATGACAAATTTGGAAGAAAACATGGAGGGTTTACAATTAATAAATAATTGTAATGATCAGAGTTATAGATTACTTTTAATTTCAGAAATGCATGTAGATTCTCTTATTTTGTCAGTTGCTCAAGTTAACAGTTCTAATATTAAAAAAGTGTCCCTTCTTTGACAGGTTCCCAGCTATATTGTGTGACTATTTTATATTTTTGCATCACATTTTTGGTCCATTTTTCATAAAATTGTGGTTTTCTGGTAAACTAGTCACAAATCATTAAAGATTGAAATTAGAAAATAATAACAGACATTTGAGTTTCAGATTTCATACTCTTCAGAAAATTTATACTAATGCAAGACCTACTAGTATATTATTTTCTAAGTTTATAAGAGCAATATTTAAAACTTATCCTTATTTTGAGGCCTTTGTCCCACTTCTATTTATGGCTTTGTTCAGATGTCTTGCTCTGAGGTTGAGAGGTATGACAAATGTGTCAGGGCCATCACCGTCTGCCAGAGACATTTCAAATTGTGACATACTTGTTGCACCCCACTCCCCCATGTAGTGACTCTGGATGTGTCCAAGCAAGGCAAGGAGCAGTTATGCAGTGTAAGTGTGCAGAGTATCCTCCCATCCAAGGTAGACACAAGTACTACAGTGGCTTTTCATTTGTCCTTGATTTTGCAGAATGTTCTGGTTTTCTGTCATATTTTTATACTGTTGATTTATGCTTCTTCTTATTCAGAAAATGCATGTTGTTGCAGAGCCTGTTGCTCTGTGTTTAAGTAGCAATGCTTTAATGACCATCAGGTAAGCTTGTCTGAGATTGTAAGATGCAAGTAAGCTTTAATAAGCATACTGTTAAAGAATTACGAACACTGAAAGCCTTTTTGTTGTTGCCATGCAGAGAATATTTACATAACTAGATTGCGTATAAGCCTTAGGTATTGAAATGCATATGACAGTATGTAATAAAGGGCAGGATTACAGTATTTTCAGAAGCTCATTGCATTTGTTGGAGACTTGCAGTCATCTTTGCAGGTTTTACCCGTAAACTAAACAGAATGCCAATCTATTATGTATGGTTCATAACCTGTCCAGTAATCCTTTAAGCAATTTATCTTGAGCTTGTTTCTTGTTTGCTGTTCATTTTTTACTTTGATCACGTTTTCCCCATGAAACAAGTAGATAGTTGTTGTCAGGCAGCAGGTCTTTTTTGGCTAAGAAACATTTTTACAAGTGGGGGTATCACAGAGATTGCTACTTTCAGCATGTTAATTGGTACTTTTATAAAGCTGAATATAAATTATAATTAGAACTGCAGTGCAAGGAGAAGTGGTTTGAGATGAGTGCTGCTTGTTTTTTTATACTTGATTTTGATTGGCATTCCAGTAATGTATTTAAAAAGTAATTTCTTTTTTTCATAGGTTCATAGGTAGGTACTAGGCTATCTGCTGAGCCATGCCTCACAACCTTTTTGTTTCTATCTAGATATTAATTAAGCTGTGTTGTAGCCAATGCATTGAAATATTTATTTTCTTCTACACTTCATTTTGTCTTGATTGGACTCTCATAATAATGGTTTGGCACCCAGGGTAGCGTATTTAATTAAAGTCCCAGTTTTTTGCAGTTTTTTAGCATAGCCCTACCCCTTTCTAGCTGACCACACTCCTTCCCATTGGCCCCACCAATTCAGCTGTCTCCTGCAGCCACCCTTTGATTTGAAGCCACCAGCTGCCACTGGATCCATAGGTTCATTCTTTGCTAGTCAGTCACTGTGGGTGGACACGTTGGAAGTACTGTCATGAAAAGGAACTTAAACCATTATACCTAATACAGGGTTTGATAATATCAATCACTGTCAACAGTGCTGTCAGGGAAAATATTAGTAGCTAAATACCGGTATCATTCATATCAACTCGTGCTGAGGTTCTATACATGTCTTTGAGCCCTAATAATCACATAACAACAGTAATGACTCTTATTACACATCTCAGTGACTGATTTCAACATTTATGGTTCATTTACACACATTTTATATTTTACATATCTCACACTTAAAAAATCCCTATTATCAAAATCTTGAATATTTCAGTTATTGATTTCATGCATCATATCCACAGGGGTGATAGAGTAGTTGATAATCTCTTCTGCTTACAGTTAGATAAATTTGTTTAATGTTCACCTATCATACACAGATGTCTATATAAAACTAGACAATATTCTGTTACTGATCACAAATGAAGTATGGATCATCAGAATCTGAATAAATTGTCCCTGATCATTCTAATTGCTAATGTGTAAACATTATAATAATTATATGGTTATTATTAAACAGTACCAGCCACCAATTCTATTATCATTTTAGTTTTGGTTATACCAGCTTCAACAGATCAAAAAGTACATTTAATGTTAAGTCATCACTAATATTTTACTTAACCCAGCAAAGCTACCTTAACTCCAGCAGTGCTCAGCTGGGTATAAAACCCTTCCTTCATAATCAAATAGCTATTATGCATTCCTTTATACCAATATACTAGTCTATGGAAGTCTACAACAAATGTACTTGTCTACTGTCTAACCTGCAATATAACTTTATTTACAACACAATTTTAATGTACCTTACTTTTCCAAGATAATAAAACAATTAATCAGTTTGCCAGCCATTGCTAAACACAATCTTGTCAGCAGACATTGCAAAGTACAGCATTATCAACAGATGGTGTTATTAGCAGCTTGTCAAAATCATGCAAATTGAAAATTGTTAGCTGGTAGTTCAAATGAAATTGTGTTTCATATCAGATATGAAAAAAACAACCCCAAAATAATTAATGAAAAGGAAAGACCGTAACCCTTGTGTTGCTATTTCACTCTGCATCTGTACTTATTCAAGCCATTTCAATGAATACAAACAGCACAGACAACCTCTGACCATCAACTTCATGATTTCTGCAATAATCAATGAAACAAACTGCTTTATCAATCACTATATCAAACTTATATAGTAAGCAATAAAAAAAAAACATTACACATGTATCAGTACTTTTTATAGTGTACTATTCCTTCCAATTGCTTGGTTGTAGAGAAGAGAAATGTGCCATTCTGATAATTTTCTTGTTAGATTGCATGCAATTTCTGTCTTACTCTGCACCACCAGAACCTTCCAGTACTTATCATCAGGAACAGCATGATATACAGGCATTTTCAGTATCCTTGCTATACAATACTGTTGATACTCTGCAGTTGTTTTATGCTTCACTAGTTTGCAAGTCTTCTACACATCTAAGTGCTTCTGCCCTTTCTCATTTACTCCAGTTGACTGACTGGCCTTTCTGTTTCAAGTGGCTTACTGAACCCACAACAATAATCACAATACCAGGAATAGAACCTGCCGTCCTCCAGATGGTGCCCAGGTATCAACAATCATAACGTGGCTGAAGATAGTGGCACACTATGACAGCTATCAACCAGTTCAACCACCTTCTACCAGCTCAACTAGAAATATAGGAGCACAGCAGACATGAGTAAAATTCTAAGTTGTAAAATAAATAATACTAAAATTGTAGCCAACAGCTCTTAACTCCTCACTCAGAATGATTCTCAATAGAGAGCCAGGTCAGACCTTGCCAACATAACACAGGCTGTTTTAAAGACTGTTCGTGTATGAAACACCTGATCTTCTTAAGCCTACACATCTCAAATGTCCATAATTTCTATGGATACCCCTAACTTTGTCTCAAACTTGTGTTTTCCCCCTCCTGAAATTAAATATTTTTTGTGGACATTAATAGTGCCAGTATTTGCAAGTGTCCCCAACTTTGGGCCCTTTTCCATAATTGTTTTCTTTATTTGTCCCTAATTCTGGAGGCAGAAGGTTGAGAGCTAGGCCCAAACCTACTCTGTCTTTGTAGAACTAATGGATCCTCACATGCATACATGTAAAAGACCTTAATCTCTAAACAAGAAATAACAGGACATGTTTGTGAGACAGGTTCTTGTCTCCATATATTCTGTACCTATGGTATAAACTGGCATATTAAGCAAAGTAGTGCCATAACTAACTTCAAGACTTACTAGGCAAATGTATGGGCACTTCCAAATTCACAATGGGCCTATCTTGTGTTCTTCATTAAGGAAGGATGTAAATCTTGCTGGTGGATGTGTTAGCTAGCCTGAAAATGGTCTGATGACTGACATAATAGTATATGCACCCATAAACTGCCCCCAATCCACTGCTCTAACCCTCTCATGCATCTCCTGTATACTTATGTTATAAACCTTCTAGATAACACCTGTTTGGAACAGGCAGCCTAAATCAAAACAATTCTATTCCATGCTCTCTGCTTTTTGCCATGACCGCTATCCTCCTATATAATATTAATATCTTCCAACCTCTCCTACATTGTTCTACAATTTACTTCAATATATCTCTCAAACTTTTTACAAACCTATATGATATTAAAATCTCCCTTCCTACAAAGTTTTATAACTCACTCCATTGCATATCTTAAACTCCTTGGAAACCTTTCTTTACTGAAATGAAAGAACACTTAACTTCTTTACAGTAATGTTTCCCTTCTGCAGTTCCATTTAGTTCTGCAAGATTTTACAGCTGTAACAACTGCATAGACTTATAAATGTTGATGTAAATATTTTACTGTATATGCCTGTCTTGTAATTATTTTTGTTGTTTCATAATAAATTTAACTGTTTTTCTAAGAACTGTTTTGAAATTCACTTGTTAATATAAATGTACTGTGGTGGAGCTTTTCTCCACAGACCTCCATTGAAAATGGGCTCTGCTCAGTCAGACTTTCCCAGTCAACAAAGACAAATAAATAAATAAACAAATACCTTTGACAAGAGGACATGCTCCAGTATAAAACCAGACCTGTTCTTTTTAACATAAAGAAAACATTTGGTTTGCTAAATCATAATGAATATTACCAATAAAAGGAGCAATTATGTATGTGACCAACATTTAACATTACATATCACTCCTAAATGTGATGTTTAGGTAAACAGGAAGGTATCAGAAGAGGAAGAGATATATAAACAGACCCCCTCATCTTTGCAATGAAAACATTAGTTAAAAGAATCTGGCTCATATTGAAATATTTGAAGACATAAAACATAGGAGAAAGTATTTTTCAATGTTCACAGACCACTAGGATTAGAGTGCAATGGAAACAAAATGATACTCATGAGAGTGGGATCTTGTAAGGAGTCAAGGCTCTGTGGACATATTACAGAGGAAATTCTTCCAACTTATCCAGTATTTGTTGTTGGGCATTCAGTTGAAGCAATGCTACAAAATATAGAGTTCATTATCAAATGCTGTGTCTAAATTGTCATCAGCTGATAAAATTAAGGCATTTAAAACGATGATCCTCCCATTACCCTAATATATTCACATTGTCAATCCTATATGTACAAATAAAATTGCAAGAGATGGTGCATCTGACTAAAAATCCATCTCTCGCAGGTAAAGAAAGACATGCTACTAGGTAAGCTGGTTACATGCTGATTAATATGGGGATTAGAAGTTACTACAGCTACTAGCATATGGTCTGGAATTTAGTACTAGCCAGTATATTAGGGTTAACCAAGACTGGAAAAATGAATGGCCCAATACCTTCCTGAATAATAAAGACTTGGCCAGGAAACTAGAGGTATGATCTCAGGATATGAAAAGGGGATTATTAAGGTGAGGGCATTTCACTTAGGGAGATTGAGTTGCATCACAAATATCAGTATACACTTATGCATTATTTTAGTGAAAGATATAATAATTTGGCAGGATGCAGGAATGATTAAATGAAAGTAAATGTAAGCAGGTGAACTTTGCACAGACTCAGGTTACTCTAAAATTAAAACATGCACTATTCATATACATATACATAATTACCATCCATATACTCTGATTTCCAAAAATTGGAGAAAAACAAGACATGCAGGCCCCATGGCAAAAGTGAAAATCGGTTAAGAAAGGAAAGTATAGCACCATATATAGGCATCTATGCAAAAAAGTGAATATCAAACCATAAATAATTACAAATCAGAGAGAAATCAGGAGGAGATATGCATGTATACAGATACAGACATAGCTATAGCTATAGATATAGATATAGATATAGATATATATATAGATATAGATATAGATATAGATATAGACATAGATATAGATATAGATATAGATATAGATATAGATATAGAAAAGTAAGAGTCAGCCTGAAGCATGGCAAAAGCATTAAGAAGATGAACTTTTTATATGATCAGCATATGAGGACACTGCACAGGTATATGTAAACTCAAAAAGGCTATTTGAAGAAGGAAGAAAGGAAGGGAGAAATATTCTTCCTGCTGGAGATGTAACCAAAAGGAAGAAGACATGACAGAGACAGGGTAAGGTGGTTCACACAGTCTATCTAGATCTCACCAAGGCTTTTGACACCATCCCCCACTCTGGAATTGCAGATAAACTCACTAATCTAGGTATAAATCCCTATGTCACAAGATGGGTTGCCAACTGGCTCACTGACAAAACCCACACTGTGAAAGTAGCAGACTCCAAATCTGACTTCAGACCAGTGACAAGTGGAGCACTGCAGGGTTCAGTCCTGGGTCCTCTCCTGTTTGATATCTACTTTTCTGAAGTACAGACTAATACAGAAGGTCTTTGGCTAATGAAGTTCACAGATGACTGCAAACTAGGAGCCATAATCGAAACTCCTAATGATGTGGACATCCTACAAAAGGGCCTCACTGAGAAAGATGCCTAGTGTCATAGCTATGGCCTCAAGCTCAATGTCAAAAAGTGCATTGTCATCCCCTTTGGTAAAAACTCTGTACCCATAGGTGGTAGCCTACTTAACACCGAAGGTGTGATAACAGATCTTGGGACACAGATGGACACCAGTCTCTCCTTTAATAATCACATTGCCACAGTAGTCAGGAAATCCTCCTACATGGCACACCACATCACAAAATGTTTCCCATCCAGGAAGAAAGAGGTAATTGTTCCCCTGTACTCATCACTCATTAGACCCATTATAGAGTACAACGCCCCTTTTGGTATGTACCTCACAAGACATCTACAACAACTGGAAAGGCCGCAGAAATACCTCACAAAGGGGATTACTGGCCTCAAACAGATGCCCTATGCAGACCGTCTCAAACAACTCCAGCTTTACTCCGTCGCATATTGCCTACTCAGAGGCGATCTCTGCCTAACATACAAAGCTATGTCAAACCCAGGACTGTTGGATATGCTCCATTTATAGAAATCCCAATGCTCTAGGGACCTAAACCTTGTCACCACAATAAACAGAACATGCTGGGGGGATAGATTCCTGTCCCAGAGACTTTCCATACTCTGGAACAAACTACCTATCTATATTAAACAGAGCTCCTCATTAGCACTCTTCAAGAAAAATCTTGATGATTGGATGGGAAATAGGAAATTCACCCCAGAGTTCACCTCTGTGGCTCTGCTCGACAGGGGCACAGGAAAATAATTTTCTTGGTGGCGAAAGCCAGGGTACCATTTTGGCTAGGCTTGTATAGGCCCTAGGGCCAATAGCCTAGTACCTACCTACGAACCTATATATGAGTTTATGACACTTGGTCATATACTAATACATACAAAACTCAAATGATCAAGGAAAACTCCTTGATCTTCACTTGATTCCCCCCAAAAAACAGTAAGTTTTTTTTAACAGTAGGAAAGACCCACTAAACTCCTAATAGCCCCTGATAATTATATATAGCAAGTCCAAGATCGCACTACAGTGGGGAAGGGTCAAGCTCCCTTCTCTCCACTGTTCTCAATTTCACACAGAAACAAAGCCAGCAATGTTTGATCAGCTCATTTTTGATCAAATGATCCAGATTTTTTTTTTTGTGCGGTGATTGAACCATCCAAGAATGCAAGAGTTCTGATTTGATTTATTTATTTTCAGAAATGTTGTCATTTTTATGTAGGCAAGACTAACTGAACCCTTAAAGAGCAGATTTTATGGCATCTTCGTGATATCTGCAAATGTTAATCCATTAATGCACTGGCTAAACATGTAGCTGAGTTTCCTGGACATTTCTTTAAGTTTATGATACTTCAGCTGCTCATTAGGAAAACAAGGGGTCATGGTGTCAAGAATTTCACTAAGGAGGTGGAGACCAGATGGATAGTGGAACCGCAAACTGATAATGGCTATGGCTTGAATGCCATGGTTCCTTTTGACCTTTGCTGAAAGCCAGGAGATTAGTTTATTGATTAATTGTTTTTTATCATGTGATTTGTTGGTTTTAGTACTTAAGTGTTTCTGCTTCAGTGTTTTGTATTGTATTAGTCTGATGAAGAACTTGTTGGCTTGAACGCACTTAGCAAATATTACCTTTTATGTTTTTAGCTGTGTTTAGTTGGATCTTCTTTTACTACTTTTTTATAACTTTAGGCTGCACTTAATGTTTTTTAATTTCTCTTAATGTTATTTAACTAGTCCTGTGGTAGCAAGTGTAAGTGTAGGTCTGGAATACAGATGGCCCTGGATTCTACTACAGGGTGTGCATCCTTTCTTTTACTGTTGTAACATTGCAGTTTCTAGCAATGAACTGAAACATGAACAAATGTTATTGCAACTTTCTTGTGGCAAAAGGTGCAAGGGTAGGACTGCCATACACATGGTCCTGGGTTCTAATAAAAGATATTCCGGATCTACTTCACTACACTGACAGTCCACTTACCCAACTTTCACATTGCTGAGATGAAAGGACTGACAGATGCAGAAGACCGACATCTGGAACACCGACTTTCCCCTCCAGGTAAGTCTTGGTCATCCTGAAAAAAAAAATAAAACCGAAGAAAAGTAAGCCCACCCATGTGGGAACCCCCCCCTCCACACCACCCTAACTAAATATACCGACTCTGAGACCACACTACACCGGGGGTAAGGGGCAAAGTTCAATAGGATGGTCAAGCAGTTACTTACCTGGAGTGGAAAGTTCGTGTTCCAGATGTCGGACTTCTGCGTTTGTTGGTTCTTTCATCTCAGTGATGTGAAACTCAGGTAAGTAAAATGCCAGTCTACTAAAGTAGACCCAATATTCCATACACTTTTATTGTTGTTCCACTTCCCATTATATTCACTCTCAGTGATAACACTTTAGATAGTGGAGCTGATATTAATTATATGTATGAGGGACGAGATGCACCATTGTGCAAAAGTGTTGCATAGTTGTGCGTCCTGCAGAAAACGTGATAACTGGAATTGGCGGGAAAGCATCAGTCTCCACTGCTCTAGATCTGTTATTAGATAGACATGGCTGGTGTTAGTGGGCAATGTTCTAGGTTTAAGACACAGAGGTGGGGTGTCCAGGAGTCCAGGACATTTATTGGACTCCTAGTAAAGCACCACAGCCAAAGGCTTCTGCAGGGGGACCAGTCTAGCTCCCTGTACAAGTCAGAGGCATGGGATAGTCTAGCCCAGGCTGTATCCAAAGCCACTGGTGTCCCACACATAGGAGAGCAATGTAGGCATTATTTTAAAGAACTACAGTGGAGGAAAAAGTATAATCTCAACTGTTGGACTGAGGAAATTAGGACTGAAGACATCCCACATCTGTGTAAGTATCAACTACAGAGAGTACTTGTAAGACTTAGAAAGCTGAATATAGGCAAGACTGGTATGCATAATGGTCTTTAGTTCTTATCTATTTTTCCCTAGCTGTCAGTGATCAGGAGTTAAATGTCCGGGCCCATGGGGCTAGATGGGAGAGACTGAGGGAAGCAAGTGGTATGTATGCAGCAGAAGTGAAGTGTTATTGTAGCATTAAAAGTTAAAGCTAGCTTTTTTGGTATTTTATAGAGTTGTTTCAACCTGAGCATGCATATCCCAACTATAAATCAAGTATGCATGCATTAGTCTGCAGGAAAAATACAAAATCAAGAATCCAATATTAGACTTTAGTCAGAAGCTGTGGGTTCATATATCACAATTCACAACTATACTATACCATTATTTCTATAATAATATTTATATTAAACTAAAACCTCTATAACAATGGTACAAATGCCCTGCTGTAAACTGTAATCTGTATAAATGGAACACACATATATGCAATATATGCACATTTTAAGGATTACGTCCAGCAATCTGTAGTATAATGTGTATCTGTTAGGAGATAGACTTAAATGTAAGACTTAAGATAATAGAGTTGTAAAATTGTATTAATGCATTTCATGTCACAAATGACTAATGTTATCTCTTTTTTCTCTGACCTAACCCTTATCTCTCTTTTTTATTTTCCTTTATTTTTATTTTATTTTATAAATATTTTTTATTTTAGTTTTATTTTTGTTTATGTAATTTTTAAATGTTTTGCATTTTATTTTTTTCATTTGATTGTTAAAATTATTTTATTTTTTATTTTATTTTATTTTATATTTTCTTATTTATTTTTATTGTGTCATCAAAATGTGTCCTTGTCATCTATGTTCCATTCCTACTCCAAAAAAACAATACTTTCTCACTCTCCTCACCAAACTCCAACATCTGTATCACCATTATAACACCAGGCACACCATACGTGGGGATATCCACCCCTACCCAGGACCAAATCCATCCTTTCCAACACAAACTGCTCCTACACAAATGTCAGAACATAACACCCTCACTATCTTCATCCCTGGGCAAATCAACAACAGCAGAAAAACCAACCATCTTTTAATACTAAATATTAATATTAGAAGTATCAAAAATAAAATACCTGAACTCCAGGCCACAATAGCACACTACTCCCCAGACATAGTTGCTTTAACAGAAAGCTGGCTAAATACAATGTGAAATAAACATTCTATAAACTGCAAAAACAACAACCAGAGAAGAACGCTTATTATCTCCGTATCTTGAGACGCTAAATTCCGTTAAAATAGTAACAACAAAATAGATGAAAAATCACTGCAATGGTCAACAGTGAATGAAACTGATTTATTATAACAAAACCAACAGTTAAAACCAACGGTTAAGTGCTTTCACTTGCTCCACGGCAAGCTTCATCAGAACACTAAAAAGCAAACCTGTTAACATTTAAATAACCTATTTGGCGCCAAAAGCGCTGTTTAAAAATAATGTATTTAAAGACATATGACATGTACAAAAACATATATCAGCCCTACTAAAATAATAAGCTAAGCGTGTCCCTATAACCCTGAATAACTTCTTAGTATGTCAGCAAAAGTGAATCAAATGCTAACTGACCTACCTACAGACATTGATCATTACAACTTCCCATAAAATTTAATGTATAAAAATAAAATATATTGTGGTATATATCTCATATGACAAACCACTAATATATATATATATATAAATACAGATAAATAAAAATATCTACATAATATGAATTGCTCATGTGAAAATCTCAGTTGATGTACAAAAAATCACAATTAATGTACAAAAAATCTGAAGATTATATTATAATGTTTATAAACAATCATTCCATAGCTAACAGAGGTTTAATGGGAATAACTTCATTTAAAACAGGTGTAGTGGAAGAATCAGTATATATTTGCCAATAGAATTCTTTATGTGATAATATTCTTTTATAACCCCCCCCCCCCAGGATCTATTTGGACACTATCCAATATTGCAAAATTGAAAAAATGCCTATCACCATACTTCTTAATATGTCTATACAGAGCATTTTTTTCATCTTTGGTTCTAATACTATATAAATGTGCATAGATACGTCTGTTGAATTTTCTTTCGGTCTTTCCAATGTAGAATCTTAGACAGACCATACATTTTGCTAAATATATAATCATTTTGGTATTACAATTTCCCTGTTGGAATCTAATTCTAGTTCTATTCACATTTTCTAGCACAATACTATATTCCTGAAAAATTGTGTAACATTGTTTACAACTTCCACATTTTTTGTATGTGTATTACGGGGAACTTTGTACCAATTTCCTCTCTCGAGGTAGTTTTTAATATTCTGTCCCATCTTGCTGACAAACTGGGGTCCAGTCCCTAATATCGTAGCAATGTCCTGGTCATCTAGAATAATATTCCAGTTGTTGATCAGGATTTTCTTTATTTTGCCTATATGCGGGCCATGTTCCAAACACACACACTCCACCATATATTGTACTGTCATCAGAAGAATGATCACATTTGTTGCCATTATTGGCCATGTGATTATAATTATAGCCTAACAGGGGCATGTATCTACTTCCCCATTCGTTAATAACTGTTTTGCTAACTCTGGACAACATATTGACATCATACCCTCTATCCTTAAACAAAGATGTGATGAATGACACTTCCTCTAAAATTTCAGAATAATCAGATATCATTCTTATGGCACGTATAAGTTGCCCTTTATAGATATTAAGAAATTGACTCCTTGGATGGTTGCTGGTGAATTCTAGGTAACTATTGGAGAATGTATTTTTCCTATATATTCTAGATTTAAAACCTATTTCTCCTTTAGAAACATAGGTGTCTAAATATGGAATACCTTGGTGGTTACTGGATGATGTAAATTTGAGATAGTCACTGCTCTGGTTCAAATAGTCCAGAAATTGATCCAGTAAGGTGACACTGCCATCCCATAATATGTAAATATCATCCAGGTATCGGGAATAACATTTAATGTGTTTCATGTATGCACTATTGAACACCATTGTTTCCTCCCAATCTAGCATAACCAGGTTAGCGTATATGGGAGCACAAGCTGCTCCCATAGCTACGCCTCTGGTTTGTCTGAAAAATTCTCCCTCATAATAGATATAATTGTGTTCTAATACAGGTGACATTATATCCAATAATAGACAAGCTTTATCCCATTCTATGTCTGCATATTTGTAAATGCTGTTAGCAAACGCTTCTAGTCCTTCTACTTTTGAAATACATGAAAATAAGTATATGACGTCTATAGTAACAAACAACAAGTCATCCTTCCAAAGATTAATGAGATAATTTTTCAAAAATTCCCAAGAGTCTTTAACCATATGTGGAATTTTTTCATAAATATGTTTAAGATAGACATCAATAACAGAACCCATGGGAAAGGTGTTTGATTTACTACCTGAGATGATTGGTCTAAATGGAGGGTTTTCTATATCCTTGTGGACTTTCGGAATCCCTACTATAGATGCTAATGTGGGATCAATTTGGAACATGGCCCGCATATAGGCAAAATAAAGAAAATCCTGATCAGCAATTGGAATATTATTCTAGTTGATCAGGACATAGCTACGATATTAGGGACTGGACCCCAGTTTGTCAACAAGATGGGACAGAATATTAAAAACTACCTCGAGAGAGGAAATTGGTACAAAGTTCCCCGTAATAAACATACAAAAAATGTGGAAGTTGTAAACAATGTTACACGATTTTTCAGGAATATAGTATTGTGCTAGAAAATGTGAATAGAACTAGAATTAGATTACAACAGGGAAATTGTAATACCAAAATGATTATATATTTAGCAAAATGTATGGTCTGTCCAAGATTCTACACTGGAAAGACCGAAAGAAAATACAACAGACGTATCTATGCACATTTATATAGTATTAGGATCAAAGATGAAAAAAATGCTCTGTATAGAAGTATGGTGATAGGCATTTTTTCAATTTTGCAATATTGGCTACCGTCCAAATAGATCCTGGGGGGGGATTATAAAAGAATATTATCAAATAAAGAATTCTGGTGGCAAATATATACTGATTCTTCCACTACACCTGGATTAAATGATGTTATTCCCATTAAACCTCTGTTAGCTATGGAATGATTGTTTATAAACATTATAATATAATCTTCAGATTTTTTGTACATTAATTGTGATTTTTTTGTACATCAACTGAGATTTTCACATGAGCAATTCATATTATGTAGATATTTTTATTTATCTGTATTTATATATATATTTTTTAGTGGTTTGTCATATGAGATATATACCACAATATATTTTATTTTTATACATTAAATTTTATGGGAAGATGTAATGATCAGTGTCTGTAGGTAGGTCAGTTAGCATTTGATTCACTTTTGCTGACATATTAAGAAGTTATTCATGGTTATAGGGACACACTTAGCTTATTATTTTAGTAGGGCTGATATATGTTTTTGTACATGTCATATGTCTTTAAATACATCATTTTTAAACAGCGCTTTTGGCGCCAAATAGGTTATTTAAATGTTAACAGGTTTGCTTTTTAGTGCTCTGATGAAGCTTGCCGTGGAGCAAGTGAAAGCGCTTAACCGTTGGTTTTAACTGTTGGTTTTGTTATAATAAATCAGTTTCATTCACTGTTGACCGTTGCAGTGATTTTTCATCTATTTTGTTGTTACTATTTTAACGGAATTTAGTATCTCAAGACACGGAGGTAATAAGCGTTCTTCTCTGAAAGCTGGCTAAATAAAAACATAGCTAACTCAGAAGTTCTCCCTCATGGCTACAATATCATTAGACAAGACAGACCACTTCGTAAAGGAGGCGGAATTGCCTTATTGTACAAGTCCAACTTAACTGTACATCAATTACCAAACTCTTACCCCTCCCCCAATAATTGGGACATACTTATCTCACAACTTCAACTTCACCCTAAAAAGGTCATTACCACAACTGTGATCTATATTTCACCTGGTAATACACCTGCTAGCCTTGAAGACTTCTTATCCTGGTGTTCTTCCACATACTCACAAGAAACCCTTATTCTGGGGGATTTCAACCTAGATTGGTTCACCTGTATATCAGAACCACCAAGTAATCTAATAAATCTCCATGGCTACCAGCAGCTAGTCCAAATTCCAACTAGATGTGATAAAAAATCTAAAAGGGAATCTATCCTTGACTGGGTCCTAACTAACAACCCCACATTGTACCCCCACGCAGGCAGTCTCCCAGATACCTTAAGTGACAACAACATAATATACTTTATACGTAGTATAACAAGCATATGCAAAACCACTAACTATATATCCACTAGAAACACAAAAAAAATCTCTCCTGAGGTCCTCAATACTTTACTCTGTAACTGTGACTGGACCCCCCTAAAAACCCTCCCACTTGACCAGGCTGTAGCATATTTCAACAAAACATTTCTACAACACCTAGACACTGTCACTCCATTGCGCAAAATCAAGGTTAGAACCTCTAAAAAACCCTGGTTCAGTAAAGAAACCAAACAAATCCTCAAGTCCAGAGACACTGCCTGGCTTTACTATAAAAAAAAAAAAAACAAAGAAACACAAAGCCTAACTAAGTACCAAGAACTGAGCAACCATGCAAAAAATGTATTAGGCTGGACAAAAAATCCTACTACACAACATTACAAACTTAAATACCAACACAACCCCCCCAAAATTTTGGAAAAATGTAAATCAGCTACTAAAAGCCACCCAAAAGGCTACCCCCAAACCAACCACCCCTGACACTAAGGTTCACATCAAAACACAATTCAACTCCCACTTTGTGAACTCAGTTCTATCCTTAGCATCACAGCACAGTTCCTTCCTCACTATCCCCCCCAACACAAATAACACTAATACAAGCTTTACCCTCAAAACAGTTTCCACCACTTCAATCAAAAGCATGCTCTCCAAACTAAAAACCTCATCAACAGCAGCCGATCTATTCCCCAGCTATTTCTTGAAACTCATAGCAGACGCTAATGCTATCCCAGTCTCCACTCTCATAAACAGATCAATTGTTGAAAACTATGTGCCCAAACTCTGGAAAATATCCCATGTTACACCCATACATAAAGGCAGGACCTCCACTGAACTTAATAACTACAGACCCATTGCTTCACTCTCCCCACTGGCCAAAATCCTAGAAAAATGCATCCATACCCAGGTGTTAAAATATCTCCTAGATAGCAACATCCTGTCACCTACTCAGCATGGTGTCAGACCTGCCCATAGTACCACTACAGCCCTCCTCTGCTTCACAGACACAGTAAACCATCTCAAAAATGAAGGCCTGCAGGTGTCAACTCTTTTTTTGGATATGTCCAAAGCATTTGACACAGTCTTGCACCAAATCCTGCTAAACAAACTAAACTAATATCACCTATCAAATTCCACTCTTACCTGGTTCCAAAGCTACTTAACTGACAGGTACTAAGCTGTGAAATTGGAAAATTCTCTCTCTCCTCAGCAGCCCATAACTATAGGAGTCTCACAGGGTTCTATCTTAGGACAACTACTATTCCCAATCTTCACAAATGACCTCCCTACCTCCACACAGTATGCATCTATCATTCAGTATGCAGATGACACTACCTTAATCTGTGCTGCACAAAACATTCCCACCCTCCTGCAAACAACTCAACTAGCATTCTCTGATGTTAAAACCTACCTTACCAAAGCCCAACTTATCCTCAATCCAAAGAAAACTCAGCTTATGATTATAACCAGTTCTAACAAAAACATTGATAACAGTCAATTCACTATCTACTCCACAAATACTACTCCAATCGCTCCAGTGGCACAGGCTAAGCTATTGGGAATAATCATAGACTCCCCCCTAAAATTTGATAGTCATCTCAACATAACTATTAAAATAGTACATGCCAAACTGAGATCACTCTACTGCATTAAACCATTTCTTACCAACAACACAAGATCAGCCATTGCTCGGTCCAAACTTCTATCCACCCTACTCTATGCATCTCCCATTCTGACTAATCTCAACAAAAATGAACTAAGCAAAATGGAAGCCTGCTATAACAGAATTGTCTGCTTTGATGCAAATTGCTCATATAGAACTCATCACTGTACTGCTTTGAGACAGCTCCACTGGATTGAACTGCCCAACCTCCTAACCTACAATCAGCTCTGCCTCTGTCATTTGATCTATTACCTCCCCAATAAGTGTCCTGCTCTCAAAAACCTAGTACATCACTCAGCCAAAAGACCTCTTAGATCATCAAGCAAACTACTACTAGAAGTCATCAACAGCTACAATAGCTTTGGAGATGCACTATATAGTCATTCAGGAGCTAACAAATGGAACTCTGTCCCCACTAGCATTCAAAACACATCATCCAAAGCCTCCTTTAAAGACCTTATCAGGCAACATCTCAGGCAAAGTTGGCAGTGCCATGATTGCTCCCCAGGCTAGTGAAAGCAGATAAGGTACACATACTAAACCTAGTGTACTTGATAATAGTTTTCAGTCTTACTCACAAACACTAGCTAATCTATAATGTATGTACTGTACCTGTGTACTATGTATGTGTTCTACCTGTGTTCCAAATTTCAGCTGTAAACCAGAAATCTATTAATTAGCTTTATTTTTAAATTAATATTTTTTTGTTTGTTCTCTCCACTGTGACTGTTGATGTGCTGCATACCACTGTAAAATCATGTCTTTTGTAATTTGTGTGCATACTGATCATTTCTAAATAACTAAATGTATCTGTAATTTTTCTATGTGGAGCTTTTCTCCCCGGGCCTCTGCTGGAAAAAGGCCTTTTTGCCTCAGTCAGACACCCCCAGTTAACAAATATAAAATAAAATAAATAAATGTGTACCACATCACTAACTGCTCTATAGCACAGCGTGGTAGGCCAGCCCCATTAGATCAGCCCTCCCCCACTCCACTGGCTGCAGTACCAATGCCCAGCACATCTGGGAGCCAACCTGGCAGCACTGTCTCTGCTGCCTCTACACTACCAGCACCCTCAGGTAATCCTGCCCTGGAGGCTGGTCCAGTGGTATCATCTGGGAGCAGTGGCTGAAGTGGCGATTTCATCACCCGCAGCAAGTTGTCAGGGATGGTGTGTAGGGTGGTGTACTGCACAATTGGTGCATGCCTATACCACTTGGAGATGGTGCTCTCCCTCTCGTTGCATATTAGCAGGAGGAAGAGGAGATGTAAAGCACTCCAGCCACCTGCAGAGTAAGGTGACAGTGATGACAGTCCAGTGGGCGAGGACTAGATTTTCACTGTCTTCATGCTTCAAGGCTGTGGGCCCAGGTTGCCCCCCCTCACTCCAATCATGCTGTCCCCCAACCTTTTGTGTCCATCAATATCCATGACTCTTGCCTTGTTTGTCTTGTTTATCTTGTCTGTCTGCAGTTGCTTCCTCACCTACCCAACTTACATGACGCAGACATATTTACATCCTTCCCCAACATTCCTCTCTCTCTCAAATAAAAAATAAATGGGCACCTGTCCCATAAAAAAAAAATCATCACATACATAGCTTTCCATTTCACACACGTCTTCTTGACACACTTGATTTGGTCCAATTGACTATGCAATATGATTGTGCTGTGGTCACCGGTCTCTTTGGAGGTGACAGTCCAAATTCAGTTAATATTCTGCATGCATTTTCAGTTTACACTGTTAAATAAATGGATAGTTATGGTTCTTTCCTACTTCCCTCCTACATGTTCCTGTCCTGCTTCTCCTTTGTTCTTCCCCCTGCTTGCTCCCCACTTCACCACTTTCCTATCTACCCCATTTTCACCACTTTAATAAGGTTAAAAAATAGAATCACACATAACACACATATGTTGCTGCAAAAGCAATTGATCCCTGCAATTTATGGGCTCCATGTTTGCGCAGAGGTGTGCATCATGCACTAACATGCAGCAATGGTGACAGGCAGCAAAATGTTAGGGTTACTTCCTCGCAATGCCGCTTAACCCTGCTGTGCTATGCCAATACACACCTACACATGTACTATAAAAGATCAATGCTATTATCAATGCTTAAATAAAATAATTTAAAACTGTTAGATAGACCTGCATTCAACCCCAGTACCATCTGGGCCCAAAAAGGAATGTCTCAATGCATTAACACATGCCACAGAATCAGTTAAGCTGCAGATTTGTCGCATAGACTCAGTACTAACTGTCAGATTTTAGCACTGTAGCTTGCATTTGTGCACTACTTAGCTATGCGCAAACATGTGCATCTCGCATGCGTATGCACTTTGCCAACTATCGCGCAAACCTGCTACTTGCAACACTAAGGAAAAGTAAATATTATTATGTATTACTGCTGTTTATTGTCAGTTTCCTGCATATGACATGAAATTACATGTGGAAACTTTAGAAACTGAAGGCCCTATCTAACAATATTTCATATATTTACAATACAGTCATCTGTTGCCACCCTTCCAAGTAATGCAACCCTGGTGTCTCAGTATTTTTTCCACACATATCTTACCTACACTACCAAATGTAATATCAAATGATATGTGATATGCAAGCACAGCAATCTGGCAACAAGCAGAACTGCAACTTTTGACCCATAAGCCTAAAAAGCCTTATCAGCAAAGCTAGGGAAGGAATCAGCATGGATCTTATCCACAGAGACATAGGTGACCTTCAACACACTTAATTCATTCCATTCTGGTTTTGTCAAGGATAGATCTTGCTTACTAAACCTCGTAAACTTCTTTGATACTTACCCCAAAAACCTAGATGAGGGATAACAGGACATACTGGCTATCTTGAGTTATCCAAAGCCTTTGACACTATCACCCATTCATGTCTCACAGTGAAAATCTCCCATCTGCAAATTAAACCATTCAGTACTAGATGGGTAGCCAAATGGCTCACCAACAGAACACATATTCTTAAAGTTGGGAACTGGACCTTCACCAATAGGCCACTTACCAGTGGAATACCACAAGCAGCCCCAAACACACTCTTTCAAAACAACACCCACATCAACACAGAGAGTTACATTTCATGGAGCCTGTACCTCTAAGCCCATAAGCCAAGTCAACACACAATCTAACATTCTAGTCATTGGAGACTTCATCATAAGGCACACTGATGTCCCTCTCACCAGGCTGATTAAGGAGAAAGTTACAGACAATTGCTTATCAGGGTCTAGGATCTGCCACATTATGCATGCACTCAGGTCATTGGGCTACAATTACCAATATGACTCAGTCATAGTCCATGTGTGAGTAAATGACCTGAGACGTACCTCCCTAGACTATATGAAGAGAGACATCATAGAGCTCTTGGAATATGTGTCTCGGCTGATATGAACCTAGCATTGAGCAGCATTTTACTTACTCCAAGAATGATGCTACAATATGAACAAAAGATGATTGACTTTAATAATTGGATAAGTTTCTGGTGTCATTCTAAGGGGGTGCAATATTTGTCAGCATGGAAGGAGATGGTCAACAGACCATGCTGCTTTGCCAGGAATGGTCTGCACCGCCCCCCCCTCTAGGCTTTTGAATATTTTCTAAAATGTTGTCTTCCCCAAAGTGTTTTTTTTAGGCAATGCCAAACTGAAAGTACTTCCAACATAGCAAATCAAAACCAAGAAAATTTAAAGGTATTACTGCTCAATGCTAGGAGCCTAAGCAATAAACTCCACTCCCTGGAAGCTCTGTTTACCTTAGAGAATGCTGATGTCTGTGCAGTCTCTGTGACATGGTTTGAAGCTGCAGAGACCACACCAACAGTGCAAGGTTATAATGCCTTCCACACATTTAGACCAGCTACTTCACAGGCAGGGACTAAAGGTGGAGGTGTCTCTGTTTGCATCAAAAATAAATATACTTCAAGGCTGGGCAAACAGGACAATGCACTTGAGCTGCTCCATGTTCAAGTTACCATGGGTAAAATCCAATGCCACTTACTTGCAAGCTATAGGTCCCTCTCTATGACCCAGGAAACTCATAGTTTGTATTTAAACTTATTAGAAACACTAAACATCCAACACAATACCATGTTCATGGGTGATTTTAATTACCCCACTATTCAGGGAATTGTTATGGCTAGGCTTGTATAGGCCCTAGGGCTGATAGCCTAGTACCAACCTATGAACCTATGAACCTATGAACACAAAATCTCTCGACCATACAGTCAATACACCAACCAGGGGTGCAACCATACTGGGTCTGGTCCTTACTAATATGGGAGAGTGCTGCACAGCCCCTACTGTAATGCCTTCCCTGGTAAGGTTAGACCACAAAATGGTCTCCTTTGAAGTAAAAATAAAACTTGGGCCCTCAGCTCAATCAGAAATATTCAGGAACTATTCTAAGGCTAACCTCCTGCTATTAAGTGAGAACCTGGCAAAATTTCAAGCCCCTATAAACCCTGAGAACACTTCTGCCTATGCATTACTGCTCACAGAAACCCTGTACAAGCATGTTAATAGCTGCATAGAGGCAGCTGTACCCACCAGGAAGAAGTACAGAACTAACTCAAAAAACAAGCCACCCTGGTGGAATCACAAAATCAATCAGATGTATAACAGGAGGAAGAAAATCATGGCAAAAATTAGGAGGTGCAGCATCCAGAAGGATAAAAGCACTCTCATCAAATTAAATAAACAGCTAAGAGGACAAATAAAGTCTACCAAAGCCAAATTTGAGGTAAGTTTGGCCTCCCAGGCCAACGACAACAACAAAGCATTCTTTAGCTATGTCCACAACCTCAAAGGCAATACACAATTGTGTTCAGGGCTCATTGTAAATGGAGACACCTATACTGAGCCAGAAGATGTACAAACCTCCTGACTGAGACATTCAGCTCCAACTTTACGCCTCTCTCCACCTCAACCTTCCCTCTGGAAATATCATCAAATATAACTTCCCCTACTATCACTAGGGAACAGGTCCTTAATGCTCTCTCTAAGACCAAGAACACTGTATCAATGGGCCCAGACAATATCCTGGGATGCCTTCTAAATAGCACAAAACATGACTTATCAGGGCCTCTGGAATTACTATTTAACTGTACCTCCAAACAGGCTTTATGCCTCGTCAATGGAGAAAGTCAACAGTTATCCCTCTGCACAAAGGTGGGCCATCTACAGACCCTGGAAACTACAGACCCATAAGTCTCTCTAGTCTTATATGTAAAGCCAAGGTCATGGAGATGATCAGTAGAGATATTGTAAATCTCCAGACACTGGACCCAACCTAGTTTGGTTTTATAAAGGGCAGATCATGCCTACTCAACCTGGTGGACTTCTTTGAAAAGGTCACCAAAGCAATGGATGGGGGCAAAATTGTTCACACTGCCTACCTTGACCTGGCCAAGGCATCTGACACAATACCACACTCGGCCATTGTTGACAAACACAAGAGGTTAGGTGCAAACCCATATGTCACCCAGTGGATAGCCAACTGGCTCACAAACAGGACCCAGGGAGTTAGAATTGGGGAGTCCACCTCTACAAAGAAGCCAGTCACAAGTGGAGTCCCTCAGGGATCAGTCTTTGGAACACTCCTTTTTGGCATTTACTTATCAGAAGTCATGGTCAATGTCAGTGGTCTCTGGCTGACTAAATTTGCAGATGATTGCAAATTAGGAGCTGTCATTGAATATCACTCTGACACTAATGTCTCCAGGAGGGGCAGATAAATAACTGGTGTCAGAGCCATGTACTAAAACTAAATGTCAAGAAATGCATAACAGTATCCTGTGGGAAGTCATCCATCTCTGGTAACTATCATATTGACAACATACCTCTTAGCGTTCACCGTCAGGGACTTAGGGACACACGTAGATAGTAATCTAGCCTTTGATCATCACGTGTCTACAGTGGTGAGGAAATCATTCTATGTTGCACAACTTATAAACAAAGGTATGGCATTTAAGTCCAAGGAAGTCATTGTTCCACTGTATACTGCATTCATCAGACCTATCATTGAGTACAATGCCCTCTTGGTATGTACCTAACCAGGCATATCCAACAACTGGAATGTCCACAGAGGTTCCTCACTAAAAGAATACAGAGTGTAAGTAATATTCCTTATGCAGATCACCTCAAGGCCCTATCCCTGTATTCTGTCTCTTACAGGCTTTTGAGGGGAAATCTATGCCTGGCTTACAGGGCATTATCACACCTCACTCTGATGGACCTCCTGCATATCCACAAAACAAACAGTTGCAGAATTACCCATTCTAAAGACTTAAACATTGCCTGTGATATAAATAAGACAAACTGGGCAGATAGGTATGTATCCCAGAGACTACCCCGTCTATGGAACAGGCTCCCCATCCATGTGAAGCATAGTTCCTCCCTAACCCAATTCAAGTGCAACTTGGACAATTGGATGGAAAACCAGAAATTCATCCCTGGTTTGGCACCTATGTCTCTAATGCAAACAGGTAACCTGTAAATGGCTCATCTCCCAGGCCCATGCTTATACTTATCAATGGTATCAGAATTTGTCAGAGATTTGGGATGTATGGCTAGGCTTAAAAAGGCCCTTGTGGTCATTAGCCTAGTAAACACCTATGAACCTATGAATTTGTGCTGGACCCTCAACTGTTTGAAAACTACTTCCCTAAAGCAAAGGCAAAAGTGGATGGCCTGTGGTTTACCAAGTTTGCAGATAACTGTTAACTGGATACACTCATATAGAGTCCCCAAGTGATGGTAACATATTACAGAAGGGGCTGATACATACAAATGATTGGTGCCAAACTCACAGACTGAACCTTAAAGCAAACAATGCCTCATTATCCCCTTTGACAATGAAGCATCCCTACTAATTATAATATACATAGCACCCTTCTAAGCTCAAACACAGTGTTGTGAGACTTAACACCTGTTGATAGCAATCTACACTTTCAAAACTACGTGTCCATAGTGGTGAAACACACATTCTGCATTGCACACCTAATACATATGGACATCACATCCAAGACCAGGGAGGTCATAGCTCTGCTGTACTCTACTCTTATCAAACCACTAATTGAATACAATGCTCTCTTCTGTCTGTACCTCACCAGACACCTGCAGCAATTGGAAGAAACACAGAGGTTTGTGACTGGGAGAATCCAAGGCCTCCAAACATGACATACATGGAAAGACTGAAAGATTTGTCAGTGTACTCAGTATCATGCAGGCTGCAGAGAGGTGACCTATGCCTGGCCTACAGAGCAGTCTCAAGCCCTGCCCTACTGGAAATGCTGGACATCTGTAAATCAAATGGGAAAATATAACTTGCCCCAGGG
Organism: Protopterus annectens; assembly: GCF_019279795.1. Taxonomy (NCBI): domain Eukaryota; kingdom Metazoa; phylum Chordata; order Ceratodontiformes; family Protopteridae; genus Protopterus; species Protopterus annectens. Next base: position 1,359,219,107 of record NC_056739.1, read on the forward strand.
TTCTCAACCTAGCCCGTGACATAAACAGAATATGGTGGTGACACAGATATATACCCCAGTAACTGACACTCCTCTGTAATAGGCTCCCAGTGCATGTGGAGCAGTGCGCCTCAATGGCCCTGTTTACCTGCAACCTTGACAACTGGTTGGTTGATTTTAAAGTGAGCTCTGGGGTAGCACTTATGTCGGTCATGGACATGGGCATTTGGTGCTGTTCACAAAATCAATCTGCTAACAATGATCATCTGCCTTTGCTCAATAAGGGTACTTCTGTTTTTACACAGCTAGGCTTGTAAACACACTAGGGCCATTAGGCTAGTAGCCTCCTGTGTGTGTATGTGTGTGTGTGTGTGTGTGTGTGTGTGTGTGTGTGTGTGTGTGTGTGTGTGTGTGTGTGTGTGTGTGTGTGTGTGTAAGATCTGAATATGATGGCGTGGCTTATGATGTGCACAACATAGGCTTTCAATGCCAGTGTGGACACTTAGAGGTTGAAGTTCAGATTGCTACCTACATGTGTTCCCAGTGCTTGAATCACTGGGTTTCAGCATAGCAGGACTGTTGTCAATGCTGCGATTAACATGGAATTCCACTTCTCAGATGAACAACATAAAGAAGATACATTTCTGCATTTATTTGTAGGTTGTGTGTCCTTGTCACCAATCATTTGTATGTGTTATCTCCTCCTGTACTATGTTATCATCATTGCTGGACTCAGTAACTGACCCAGTATGCAAGAATCAGCAAACCTGATAAGCCGAAGATTATATACATTAGCATGAACTGTCAAGAACTAGAGTCCAAATAGTGAAGGGATAAGCACAGATCCCTGGGGCTTGCCAGTGGTGACAGCTGTACTGGTACAGGTACATTCACCAACTTCCACAGTATGTGTTCTGTCAGTGAGCCAACTGATTGCCCATCTAGTGACATAGGGAGGATTTCTTAATGATACCTGCATGGAGGATTGTGTCAAAACCCTAGACCAGATCTTGATAGGTAGTATGCACTGTCTTACCTTCATCTAGGCCAATCACATGGAATCACTGGACCATGACAAGATCCCAGATCACCAGTGGAGTGACTCAGGACATACACCTTCTTGATATGGTCGAGGTATTTAATCAACACTGTCATATGTGGTCATAAACAGCTATATCACCAAGTGGGTAGACCAGTGTATCACAGATGTGGCATCTGACTATGCTGAAATGTGTGAAGTGACCTATATCTCAGGTCCATTGATTAGGTCCATACATTAAGGCTGCCTGCTAGGCCCTTTCCTGTCTATAATTTGATGGACATTGCAAATGACATATACATCCTGAATCAGGTGCCTGAAGGCCTACAGGTCGTGGGCAATCATTGACTCCAACTGCGATATTAGTACAATACAGACAGTATCTACACATACCAAACATTACTGCCACAGCCATGACAACACCTGCAATGACAAGAAAACATGGGGGGATTTGTTAAGTCAGGTACACAAGCACACAACCCAAACATAATGTAGATGTCACTCACTATAATCAGACCAATAGGTATGTGACCCATGTCCTGGGGTACGTTGTAAGTGGAACGTCCACCAGCATGTGGTCACAGTGCTGACTACTCCCTTGAATATAAAACAAGTACTGGGTATGTGAAGGACATACATAACAGAGGCTGTAATTTATTTATTCATTTATTTATTTATTTATTTATTTATCTATTTACATTTGATTACTGGGAAGTGTCCAACTGGGCCAATAGTCCATTTTCAGTGGAGACCCCGGGAGAAAATCTAAGAAGTTACATATTTACACATTTAGTACAGAAATATGAGAGTGAGTACCATCAAATATATCATAGTCAATCAACATTGATTAAGAAATTCATAAACATTTTTTTTCTTTTTTTATAAATGACTAAATTAATATGTGGGTATCACAGGAAAGTAGAAACCTCATTGCCAAGATGACAAGAAGCTAAGTGAGAGAATGCAGGTAGACAGTAAAGGAAGGTAAGAATAGGTTAGTCTAGGGGTGAACAGGAGCATAGCCAATGATTTGAGAAGCATTCTTTTAGGGCCTGTTTGAAGTTATCTGTTTCAGTGATGGATATGCTGGGGAAGAGAATTCTAGTATTTGGCAATTGTGTGGCAATATAAGAAGTCCCTATGTGAGTTATGGGTTTTGATAACTTTAAGCAACAATTTATCAGCTGCCCTGAGTGACTTAAGATTAGTGTAGGGTTGAACAAGGTCAGTTAGAGCTGGACACTTATCGGGTTTGTACATGACTGTATGGGCAATTAATACTTGATTGAGTGTTAGTAAGTTAGGAAGTTCTATCCAGTTCAGATAGTGAAGGACAGTGTAATGATGTGATCTTTGAGGCTGGTTTGAGGCAAATTTGGCTATTTTGTTATAGCAAGATTTGTGGCTATTCAAATCTGATTTGTGAAAGTTGGTAAATATTTGAGAACAGTAAAGAAGGGAAGATAAGAGGTGGGTTCTAGCTGTTGCAAGTCTGGCATGATTGGTGAGATAGGATTTAGCCCTGTAGAGAGCACCAAGTTTTACATGGACCTTTTTAATTATTAGTGTGAAATGTTTGTCAAACTTCACTCCATTGTCAACAGTGACACCAAGAAGTTTTGTTTGTTTGACAGGTTCTATTTTAGTGCCATTGGAGGAAAAAATAGAGATAGGTGGCTGGTTATTTTTTATTGAGGCATTGGTAAAGACCATAATCTTGATTTTGTTGGGGTTTAATATAAGTTGATGGACTGATAAGTAGTGTTCTATATTGTGGAGGGCAACCTGAGTTATTTACTGAAGTTCATTGATGATGGGGGCAGAGCAGATGAGGGAGGCATCATCAGCATATTGTTTGATTGAGGCAGGTTTGGCAAGGGAACTTAGATCATGTTAAAAATAATGAAAGGTAATGGGCCAAGGATAGATCCATATGGGACTCCTACAAGCTTGGGGGAGAGTTTATTCTCCCTTAAGGTGGCTTGTTTTCAGTTACAGAGATAGCTATGAAACCAGCTTAGGGATTCTGGGCTGAAGATGTAGGAGGCCAGTTTATTGAGAAGTATTTGATGAAATACAGTGTCAAAGGCTTTGGACATGTCCAGGAAGGTGGCAGACACAAGTTGCTTTTTTGTTTTTGAGGTGATTTATGGCATTAGTAAAAATTATTAGGGCTGTATTAGTACTATGTCTGGGTCAAAAGCCATGTTGAGTATTAGATAATAGGTTGCTCTTCTGCGGTGTCCCTCCTAACACCTCGAGCCAATGTTACAGTGCCAGGACAGTGTGTGTGGTTACTCTCATAGAGTGTGGATGTATCATAATAGTTGTTTAAGTGTATGTGTGCAGACTCATCTCTTATCACTGTAAGTCACATATTTTCTATCAGAGGCATGGGATTACTTGTGGTATTATTCTGATATTGTCCATGATTGTGGTTGGTTCTTTTAATGTTTTCCATGAGCCTTTACCTGTGCCCACTTTGCTAGAGATCTTTGCAGAACGTACACTCATATACAGGCATATCAGTTTGCACAGCTTCACAATATGCACCCTATCTCAATTGTATGTCAGATCCCTGATAGATGTCCTCTGCATTATTCATGTAAGGATGCTTATTTCACACTGACATCCTCCCCATTGTTATGTCAACTTGTATGACAGTCACATAAAACTCATTTTTACTGTACAGTCCCTACTGTACAATATAGATATGTGACTGGTGTTGCTGCCACAACCAGCTTCCATTGACATGCCCTCATCTGCTGTACATTAGGTTGTTTCACCTGTCCTCTTTCCCCGTGTTCATTCCTACAATTCATCTCTGTGTCCTTATTCACTACACACACTTCCCCTTGTTCATTTAACATGACAGTCCATATCCTTTTACAGATCATTTACACAGCTTCAGTACAGAATGCCAGGAATGGGCTATCACAATACTCTGCACTGTAGATACACTGTTCTGTACTGTGTTTGGACCATACACTTCCCATTCATACCTCTCAACTGTCCAGATATTTCCAGGATGTCCAGATGTGTTCCTTATGAAATGTGTAGTTTTCTGCCATATCACTGGGATGATCATCTCAGGACTGATGTGACCTCTCAACTGTCCTGATTTGTCCAGAATGTCCAGTTTTTGTCTCATATTTTTGATCTTTTCCTCATATCACTTTGGTTTTCTGGCAAATCGCTGGCATGTCATTGCAGCTTGAAGTCAGAAAATAATGACAGACATTTCTGTTTCAAACTTCATGCTCTTCAGATTCATGCTACTGTAAAACTTATTATTCTATCAACTTTCTAGGTTTGTAAGATTAATATTAAATTCTGTCCCTATTTTTGGCCCTTTGTCCCCCATTATTTATGGCTTTGTTCAGATTTCTTCCTCTAAGAGGTTGAAAGGTATGTTTGAGTTTCATTCTACCACATTTGCATGTGATGTCTATTTCAAATATGTCCCTATGTCTGGTTAATTGTCCCTGCATTATGTTGGCCTTTGTGCTAATGTGCTGAACTAACAGACTGAGAGCTATCTGTGAAACCTTGGTGATCATTGTGGCATTCCATGCAAAATCATCGACCATAGGTGCTCTTCATTAAACAGAATTGCTATCTGCATTTGCTTACACAGATTCCTGGCAAGCAACACTCTTGCCAGCTGCAAAATTTCACTTAGACATTGCGTGTGGCATGAATATGCATTGTTCGGTGGTGCGAGCTGCCACTCAGCGCACCACCCACACATGTAACCTCATTGTAGGCTTTGCAGGGAGCCTACATGGAGTTTAGTGAATCCCAGGGATATACTTAAAATGTAACAAAATTATATTTATAAAAGGGCATGCAGAAAACTAGTGCAGTACAGCACAATAAATAACATTTATGTGCTATTTTGCTGTGGTAGAATATCACATGACTTCTGTAACCTCTGTAACTCTATGTGATGTTGTATGATCATACAGTTTTCATACTACATAAAGTAAATTTATTCATTCATTTACAGATACCCATTTTATCTTTTCAGAACTGAGTAGGAGTCAGAGCCTATTATTTCACCCAGTAGGATCAAGGCAGAGAATCAGAATCAGTCCTCGTTAGAATAAGAGTTCATCACAGAATGTGCATACATACACCAAACACACACACACACACAAACACACACACACACACACACACACACACACACACACACACACACACACACACACACACACACACACACACACACACACACACACACACACACACTCAACTGTATGAGCCTTTTAGAAATTCACCAATTCAGATATTAGCAGGTCATTGGGATATGTGAGGAAACCCAAGACAATGGCAACAAACTCATATATGCACAGGAAGGATATGCAGAGTCTGGGCAGAGGTTGCCAGAAAGGAACTAAAGCAGAAAACAAAGAAAAGTGAGACTAATTATGCTTCTGCACTATTGTACCCCACTCCCTCAGCACAACATAACATATTATAACACAACATAACAAATATGTAGGCAAGAAGACAGTGTCTGATCTGATCATACATGCTGTACTAAGCCAAAGCAGTTCAGTGTAGCCAAACATTTTTATTTTTTCTAGTTAGAAGTCACATACACAACTAATGAATGAAAGACAAACAAGTAAAGAAAGTAAGAATAGCATAATATTCAATGGCCAATGGAAAAGCCCAGAGTGCTGGAGATGTGTGGGAAAAAAGATATAGATAACATGCATGTGTGGTGGAGAAGTAAAATGATGCAAATGAAATGACAAGCTATGAAATTAAAATGGAGCAGGCTACTTAATAGAGAATTTAAGGTGGGGCACTGTGTTTATTTACAGCAGACAAATGGTGTTGGATATAGAAGAGAGAATAAAGGCAGGGTGGTTAACAAGGGAAATTTCAAAGGGGTAGAAAGCATGGTATATCAGTTGTTGCAAGACAGAATGGCTAAGACAGTGGATACGTGAGGTAGTGGTTAAGGAAGGTAGAAGATAAGGGACGTAATGGATAAGGGACATACTGAGTAAGGGGAGTAGTAAACGATTAAAAGGGAAATGGGATACAGTCTGTGGAGAAGGGAAAAAGAGAGCAAGGTGGGATAATAGACAATCCCAAACAATCCATATACAATCCTACACTATTATGGCTGAACATTAATAAATTACTAAACTCAGGAAGACAAGCACCACTCCCTTCACAAAATAAACAAAAACGTTGCTAACATCTTTAATGAGCACTATTGACTCTGCCAACTCAGTACTGCAGCATTCCAAAATAAAATACTTTGCCAATTACTACAGAGTTTCCTAGTGGTACATTTAACCTAAGGCAGATTAAAGTTAGCCAAATAACAAGCTAACAAAATATGTAAAAAACAAACAAAATAATAATAAACAAAAACGGAGTGCAGGAAGATGTAAAACGTTAACAATAAAGCATTTAAACTGTTGCAAGTTAAATCATAATATTTTAATAAAACAAAAAAGAGAAGAACAAGCGCTTTCGTCTCCACATTAGGAGACTTTATCAAGTTCAAAATATAAAACTAACTGACACCATTTTAAAATAAAACATGCCCACACTGTAACCCAATCAAAAAGGGCAAAAAATGAATACATGAATAATTAGCAAAATGTCAGCCCACATAACATTCAAGGTGAACCTTTTTTAAAATTAAAGCAATACAAGCCTATATGAATGAACTATATAAGTAACATGTTTAGCAAAAAAGAACTGTCGGTAAAAAATTGCTGCTAATAAGACAAATTAAATATATGCAATAGCTAAAATTAGATTTAAAACTCGAAATGCCCTAATAACACCGTAAACATGAACATGAGTGTGTAGTGCACAGAAGAACATCTAAACATGTGTGAGATTCTTGTATAAAAATCTAATATAATAACCACCTAAAAGGGGGACACACTCAGGACTGGGAGCAGTAGATAAGAAAGTGCGTTAATAAATACAAAATGATATAAATACCAATGTAAAAGCCATCAGAATTCCAAAAATATAAAAACAAAATATACAACACTACGCAGATAAACATGTGCAATGACATTAATTAAACTTAATAGATATAAAAATATGCACAATAAATATATATAATTAACCACACAAATATATATTTTTCATAAAAAAACTATTAGTCTACCAAAAAAAAAAAAATATATATATATATATATATATATATATATATATATATAAACCTATGTCACAATCAAAATTTTATGTATAACATAAATAAACAACAAATATTTATCTCTCCAAAGATCTCAATTTTAAAAAGCAAGTGATGGAAAATTACTAATTTAATCCTGGCCATTGCATGGCATTAGTCCTAAGCTGCCAAAAAGCTTCACTTCTCTCAAGAAGTAATGGCCAAGGACCAGCTCTTGGAATGTGCTCAAAAGGTTCAATCACAATAAATTTAAAACCATGACCCACATACTCTGAACAATGCTTGGCCAAGGCATTGGACTCTTTTTTCAATCTTATGTCCCTCAGATGCTCATAAATACAACTCCTTAATTTCCTCTCAGTTCTTCCTATATAAAATCAGGGACATTTTGAGCAAAAAGCACAGTAAAACCACCCTTTCTGTTTGGCAGTTGCAATTTTTCTTTAAACAAACTTTAACATCATTAATTTTATAGGCAGAAGCTTCAAAAATATAATTACAATAGTTACATGAACCACACTTCTTCATGGTACCATTACACAATCTGTAACTACAAGTTTCAAACATATTCTTGAATGTGTGAATGACCCTTTCAATATACAATCAAAGGTTTTTCACCAGCTCATTGCTTAACATCACCACAAGAGGACAAAATTACCCATTTTTTTAATAAACTATCCACAATGTCCTTGCTTTCCAAACTATAAGTCGTAATGAAAGCTGAATGAAAATTGGGTCCATTGTTTACATTTTGTGTGCACAAAGTAGGCATTTCATAATCCACTGTTGGCAGCAATGTGTCCAAATTATTGTTATTCATAATACTAGGGGATGTTCTTCTTCTTCTTCTTTCAGCTGCTCCCATTAGGGGTCGCCACAGCAGATCAACTGTTTCCATTTCTTCCTGTCCACTGCATCTTGCTCTGTCGCACCAACCGCCTGCATGTCCTCTCTCACCACATCCATAAACCTTATCTTAGGCCTTCCTCTTTTCCTGTTACCTGACAGCTTCATCCTTAGCATCTTTTTCCCAATATACTCTGCATCCCTCCTCAGCACATGTCCAAACCAACATAATCTTTCCTCTCTGGCTTTGTCTCCAAACCTTTCAACCTGGACTGACCCTCTAATGTACTTATTCCTAATCCTGTCCATCCTCATCACACCCAGTGCAAATCTTAACATCTTCAACTCTGCCACGTCAAGCTCTGACTCCTGCCTTTTTGTCAATGCCACTGTCTCCAACCCGTATAACATAGCTGGTCTCACTACCCTCTTGTAGACCTTCCCTTTCACTCTTACTGGTACTCGTATGTCACAAATCACTCCTGACACTCTTCTCCACCCACTCCATCCTGCGTGTACTCTCTTCTTCACCTCTCTTCCACACTCACCATTACTCTGAACTGTTGATCCCAAGTACTTAAACTCATTCACCTTCACCACCTCTACTCCCTGCATCCTCACCATTCCTCTGTCCTCTCTCTCATTCACACACATATATTCTGTCTTAGTCCTGCTGACCTTCATTCCTCTTCTCTCTAGAGCATATCTCCACCTCTCCAGGGTCTCCTCCACCTGTTCCCTACTCTCACTGCAGATCACAATGTCATCTGCAAACATCATAGTCCACAGGGACTTCTGTCTGATCTCGTCTGTCAACCTGTCCATCACCATTGCAAACAAGAAAGGGCTCAGAGCTGATCCTTGATGTAATCCCACCTCCACCTTAAATGCATCCGTCACTCCCACCGCAGACCTCACCACTGTCACACTACCCTCATACATATCCTGTACCACTCTTACATACTTCTCTGACACTCCTGACTTCCTCATACAATACCACAACTCCTCTCTAGGCACCCTGTCATATGCTTTCTCTAACTCCACAAAGACACAATGCAACTCCTTCTGACCTTCTCTGTACTTCTCCATCAACACTCTCAGAGCAAACATCGCATATGTAGTGCTCTTCCCTGGCATGAAACCATACTGCTGATCACTAATCATCACCTCCCTTCTTAACCTAGCTTCCACTACTCTTTCCCATAACTTCATGCTGTGACTGATCAGTTTAATCCCTCTGTAGTTACTACAGCTCTGCACATCACACTTATTCTTAAAAATCGGTACCAAAACACTTTTTCTCCATTCCTCAGGCATCCTCCCACTTTCCAAGATTTCATTAAACAATCTAGCTAAAAATTCCACTGCCATTTCACCTAAACACCTTCATGCTTCCACAGGTATGTCATCTGGACCAACAGCCTTTCCGTTCTTCATCCTCTTCATAGCTATCCTTACTTCCTCCTTGCTAATCCATTGTACTTCATGATTCACTATCCACACATCATCCAACCTTCTCTCCCTCTCATTCTCTTCATTCATCAACCCCTCAAAGTACTCTTTCCATCTGCTCAACACACTCTCCTCACTTGTGAGTACTTTTCCCTCATTATCCTTTATCACCCTTACCTGCTGCACATCTTTACAAGCTCGGTCCTGCTGTCTAGCCAATCGGTACAGGTCCTTTTCTCCCTCCTTAGTGTCCAACCTTTTATACAACTCTTCATATGCCTTATCCTTAGCCTTTGCCACCTCTCTCTTTGCCATGCACCTCATCTCCTTATACTCTTGTCTACTTTCTTCATCTCTTTGACAATCCCACTTCTTTTTCGCCAACCTCTTTCTCTGTATACTCTCCTGTACTTCTTCATTCCACCACCAGGTCTCCTTGTCCTCCTTCCTCTTTCCAGATGTCACACCAAGCACCCTTCTAGCCATCTCTCTTACTAGCTCTGCTGTAGTTACTGGGGGATGGTACAACATTATCTCATTCCAAAATTGCACAAAAAAAGCCCCTCTCCCTTTTATTGATAACCTCTAACATAAGATTGTTCACCGACTCAAAGGGATAGTCCCTTTTCAGAAACATACTTCTCAAAAGTTCACATTCAGAGAGAAAGAACTCAAAATGTAAAACCATACGGGCTGCTCTTACAAACTGACCCTTCACCATCCCTCTCTTCTGCCTATAAGAGTGGGAATTATCAAAATGCAAGAAGCTGTTCGAGTATGTCTCCTTACGGTGGATTTCAGAAACATATTTCCTTAATACATAATCCTTTTGTAACCTGACTTCAAGATAATTAATTTCGTCAAGATCAATTGTATATGTAAAGTCCAAAAAATAGGTTAAATCATTAATATAAGCCAGCAATTCAGTAATCATCTGCTCAGATCCTTCCCAGAAAATAAATGTCATCCAAAAATCTTATATACATTTTACAGTAGTTATAAAAAGGAGAATTAAAAAGAAACTTCTTCTCCCACTGTAACATAACAATGTTGGCGTACAGTCCCCCACAAGGGGAACCCATAGCTACGCCAACATCCTGGATGAAATATTCTTTCTCAAAATAAATACAATTATTTTTCAGGACCAGATTAAGTAATTGCTCGTACACATTAATGCAAGGCTGAGACACACCTTTATCTAATAAAAATTCACAAAACCACTCAACCCCAATATCATGGGAGATAGACGTATACAAATCTTTGACGTCTATAGTAATGAATAAACCTGTGTCTAAAAAATCCATGCTATTAATCCTGTGTAAGAAATCCCATGAATCCTTACATAATTTTACTTTTTCAAAAACCAAGGCTTTTAATCTGATATCCAAAAACCTAGCAAGGGGATAAGTAATGGACCCTCTACCATTAACAACAGAGTGCATAGGAGGGTCAGAGATGTTCTTATGGATTTTGGGCAAACCAATAATACAAGGAATTTTTGGATGGGCCAGGGACAAAACGTTGTACTCATCAATAGAGATAGAACCATCTATGAACAAATCATTCAGCTCATTCCTGATCCTGTTATAACAACCATTAAGTTCATTCAATGATATCCTTTTATATGCAACCCCTTCCAAAAACAACTTCATTCTTGTATTGTAATCACATACATCCATAATCACTATCCCTCCACCCTTATCATGTTTTAAAACCTTAACATCTTTATTATTTTTCAAACTGAATAAACCTTTAGTCTCACCTTCACTTAAATTCATTTGACATACTTTTCTCCGAATATTTCATACATCAATTTCACAAAGTTGTTCAAACACCAAAATAGAGGGGATGAACAGGTGGATTATAAGTGCTAGATATACGCAGCAGATTGCTAATAGATTCAATAGACTTGAATAAAACATTAAGATTTAGCTTTCTAATAAACTGTTTTAAATCAATCAGTGTCTGAGCTAAATCAAAATTCTTGAAAGGAACAAAAGTCAAGCCTTTCGCTAATAAATCACAAATATGAACATCAATATTCATGGTAGAGTAGTTAAAAACATTAAAATCACCACTAGAATTCTTAAACACACTGCAATTTTCAAAAACATGTTCCATAGGTACTAATTCCACCCCCACCCTCACTCCTCCCCTCCGATAATTCGACTGACCCCTCAACCCATCCTCCATTCATGGAAAATGTCCCTTGGCCCTGATTGTTCTGGTTGTTGTGGTTGTTCCTGTCTCTCAGCCTCTCCGATCTCCTTAAAGGAGGGAAATTTTCTAAAATAACAAGCCATCCTCTAGTTCCAGCCAATATTCCCATAAAATATCTTCAACTCCCTTCTGATAGCTTGCTATGCAGCTTTACTAATCAATAAGTCTGTCACAGAAATGTAGGTGCATCAGCTCTGGAAACAATCCTATATTACACCTCTCCATAAGGGAGGCTTACATAAAAAGCTACATCTCATAGCAGTCCCAGTCAGTTAAACTGGCACAGACTTATTTTGACTTCCTGCTACCATAGATGTTTCTCAGATATTCATACTCCTATTTAATAACATCATTAGTGACATGTGGACATCAACCCCCACTGCCAGATCAGTTCAGTATGCAGATGACATAACCATTACCTCTGCTGGCTCCTCTCTCACCCAACTATAACTCATTAATCAAATTATTATTCAGCATCTTCAAGCTAGTTAACAGGCTCACAACTACTTCATAATGGCAATACAATAAAATTAATTAATTTTGCACTAGTTGGCATCTTCATTACCTCGCAATATGGAATACAAATTCAAGATGTTATCATTGACCAGAAACTGCGGTTTGACAGAAAATGTAGATTATGTCACTTCAAAAATACAAATAACTATGGCCTTGTGATTAAACCACACCAACTGTGGGTTTATCCTGTGATACCCACACCCAGCTGTGGGTTATTGCTAAATTATCTAACTGAAGTAAGACCACTACTTACTGCATAAACTGTACTTCTGTCTATGCTATTCCATGTTCAATGTGATATTAATCAAGCGTGTAGCCCCATTACAGAACAACTAGATTAAGATTATGTAACCTTAACCCAATCCACTCATCTGTAACCTTAACCCAATCCACTCATCAATACCCTTTCTAAATATTGATAGGCTATTAGCCACCCTGATGTTTAAGGGTAGAGCATTCCTCATCCTTACAGCTTCAGCATGGAAAGTATTTTTCCTTGAGACTGTTTTTGCTAGTGGAAATTTTACAAACACTCCATTGTTTCTTGTATCATACATGTGTTGCTTAAATTCTACCCCTAAAAATGCTGCCATTATACAATATTTAAGACATTTGTGCATACGGTCACCCTCTGATTAATCTGTAACTGATGGTAAAGAGTAACAGATGCTCAAGCATTTCCTTATAACTTATGTGTTTCACTATCCCTATTACAGGTCTAACCACAGAGTTGTATATGAATTATTGCATAAATGCAAAATGTCCTTAATGGAAGAATAACCTCTTTTAACAACAGATGAAAAAGGGTCATCAATTTTTAAATTAATATTAATAAGTATACCAAGATCTACTATCCTTTGTCACCAGGTGAGATATAAACCTAATAAAGTTTGCTATTTGTATTGTAATAAGGCATAATATGGTAGTACCAAACTAGGCCCATTAAAATAAGTGAAAATATATTGAATAATTTTAGATATTTTGCACTTTTTTAAAAAATTGCATTAGCAGTCATATGTAACCACTGCAATGCTATAAATAAGCAAAATGTGTACATATTACATATTACACACTTTAAAGCAAAAGAGTAAATATGTCAGCCATTTAGTAGTGATTAGTCTGCAGCTGGTGCAGATGTTAATGTTTCAAGGTATAGTTCCTATAGTATTGGGTTAGTTTCTCTCAGCCTTTATTTACCTACTGTGTGACCTTGAGCTAGTCACCTAACCAGATATTGATCCTGGGTTGCCCCTGAAAAGGGACTGAGTGTCCAATGGGTCTACCTGTTTAACAAATTCTGCTTTCATACCCACATTCAGGAAGTGCTGTTCTGTACCTATATGTTCTCAACAATTCATTCCTTTTCCAAATTAAATAGTCAAGTATCCAAAATCTGATATATATATATATATATATATATATATATATATATATATATATATGTGTGTGTGTATGTATATATATCTTAATGTTCAAAACAACAAAGCAAGTAACAAAACGTGTTTTAGAACTGGTGCTGTGAAAAAGCATATGGTGCAAATGCTTGCTCGCAGCCGTGTCATCTGACACAGATGGTGTCTATCTATTCTATCCATGACTTGGGTTCAGTAATGGGAGTGGATCATAACAGAATTAAAACTGAAGAGAAATATTAAACCTTTCATCAGCTCTACTCCTTCATATACCACAAAGGATTCAACCTCTGGAGAATACCAGGAATGCAAGAATGCAAACGACATTAGACAGAGACTTCACTAGGCACCCAAATGAAATAACAGAATCCATTTGAATCATGGTGGTCCACACGATGCCTAATTTCTTAGGACAGCCTTTAAAGAAAAACTTCCCTGCTAACAGGATTGAAAGGAATGCTTACCCATCATTGCTGTCTTTGATGGAACCATTTCAGCATTGTAGCCACTGTATAACTCAAAACTGCAGCTGCTGATTTAATAATTCTCTCCTAGTTAGTGGTAGTTCTACAGAAGAATTGTGATAGGGAATAAGCCACGACAGTTGACAGAGAGGAAATTTTTAGGCTATCCAGAGGAGGAGGTACAGATGGGACAAAATGATTCAGGTACATTCATACAATTCACTGAACTGAACTACATAGCACCAAGAAAAATAAAAAAAACCTCAATAACAGAAAATATAAAGCAAAAACAGAAGTGTTTTGCATGAAGGCAAGCCCCCCCCCCCCCCCCCCATACTCCTGCATCTCTAAATGAATCAGCTATGGCTTCACAAAACCTTAGTGGAATGGAAATATTCCCTACCCTACCACCAAAGTTATGTGAACTCACTCAAAATATTAGTTGTAGTTCAACAGAACTGAGGTTTAACTACGAGACCTACAAACTCTATTTTGATTAAAAACACATAGATGCAACATTTGTGTTTTGGTATAAGTCATTCAACAGACCAGTCAGAGAGTCAAAATACATTTTGCAACAATAATAATGGTTTATCACAATAATATGGTGATCATAGTTGTTGATAAATAATGAATTAAATGTATCTACATCAGAAAAGAAAATACAAACAGTTAACCCTTTTTTATAAGCTCTTCTCAATCCATTTACAAGTTCAGTGGTTTTCAGCAGTTCTTTTCCCCTACAAGGCTAAATCAGTTTTTTTAGTTTACTCTTGGCACCAATCACAAGTTATGGGCATTACTGATAAAAACAGTTTACTTGATGACAAAGAAATGCATAACATGACATAGTGAGTATATATATATATATATATATATATATATATATATATATATATATATATATATCATTGGCTTCTGCCTGCATTCTTTTATTCGTGGCATAATAACCACTATATAGTCTTCCTTCTCTTTCTTTTATTGTGATTTTTTGCAAGCCAACCTGAAGTTTTTTTCAGGGAAGGGATAATCACTTAGTAAGTGAATTTCCCAATGCAGCATGCAGAGTTATCTGCATGAGTGTGTGTGTGTGTGTGTGTGTGTGTGTGTGTGTGTGTGTGTGTGTGCGTGCGTGCGTGCGTGCGTGTGTGTGTGTGTGTGTGTGTGTGTGTGTATGCGTGTGCATTCAGGCACTCACTTTCATGTGCACATGTGTTTGAAACTGGTAATAGCCTTGGAAACATCTGGTACAGAAACCAAGAAATGGATGAGGAAGTCAGACATTTACAGCTGCTAGGACAGACAAAATTAGCTATATTAAGTATCAAGGGGGTCCTAATGATGCATATGGAGTAATTTAAAAACCTACATGCTGAGCTGTGCATGCTCCTAACAGGTGCTGCCAGCCAAAACTGCCCATGGGCATTCAGCAGAGATGTGATGCTAATTGCAGTGCAGTTTTATTTAGCTTTATTCAAAGGGCTTTTGCTCACATTTGGAGATCTTGTATATATTCTGCCACACTGGATATATGCATAAATGGCTAAGAAAAGTAAAAATCCAGCTACAAAAGATTTGTGAGGGCTGTATCAAACGGTGAGGTAAATATGGGTTCAACAACTGTGGAAAAGGTAGAGCTGTTTGCTAAAGCACATACGCATTGTGGTATATGTATAAAATGTTAGGTTATAATCCATTTGTTTACAAGAAAGATAATGTTGTTATTTAAAACAGGGAAGTGCATCATCCAGCAGGAACTCCACTTCTGAGATGTTGCTATTAATCAATCAAACTCTAACCATATGCATGTGTGTGTCTGTCATGAGAATGAAAAAAATGTGTGGGATGGAGATGTATTCAGCTATTGTATTTATGAAGTATTTGTGATAATCCTTTTGCTCATTTAACCGTTTTTATGCTGAAACACTAGGTATGGTTACAGCTTGCATCAGATGCTCAAGGTTTCCTCTCTATATTTGAACATTTTTTCTATCCACATTTAAAGTTTTTTTTCTCCATATCTGAGAGCAACCACTACATTCAGCTCAAGCAGTTATTTGGCAAGTGGTATGAGTCCGAACACTTGTCCAAGACAATGCGACTTTGCTGCTTGTCTTACATTATTCTTACAGAAACATATCCATTACACTCTAAACATGAAGCCATAGGGCAGTACCAAAAGGCCACTGGGAACCTTACCTTTAAACAGCTAAGATGTAGGCATAGTTCACTAAGCTTTCCCTTTACATACACCCTAATTTCTTCTAGACTAAGGGCATTTTAGCATAGCTGGTGCTACTTACAATATTACCAAATAATTAATAAAACAAAATTTTAAAATCACACTTGATAAAATTACTACATTATTAAGAAACTGGATAAAACTAATAACTAATAAGCTTTTTTTGTGTGTGTGTGTGTGTGTGTGTGTGTTTGTGTGTGTGTGTGTGTGTGTGTGTGTGTGTGTGTGTGTGTGTATCTGTGTTTTAACGGAAGTGTGTGTGTATCTGTGTTTTAACGGAAGCAACCCACTGCATTACCCTGTGCCAGGAAATACACCTCTCAAATCTCCAGATTTTTGCCTTGTTTCCTCATAAAATTTGTAGTTTTTACGGCAAGTCACTAAGGATTAAAGTCACTAAATAATGACAGACATTTCAGTTTCCGACTTCATATCCTTTAGGAAATGCAAGATAATGAAAGCCTGCTATTTTATCAACTTTCTAAGTTTGTAAGCACAATATTTAAAATCTGTCCCTATTTACGGCCTTTGCCCTCTATTATTGTTGGTGTTGTCCACATTTCTTGCACTAAGAAATTGAGAGGTATGTTCACGTCAACTCCATGTTAAATAATTTGATCCCTAACAAACACATCTTGGAGAAAACTATTCAACTTTTCTGGTGACCATGTCAGGAGACAGCTGTTTCAGATGAATGAGTCTTTTCACAACTGTCAAGTCTGTCTAAAGGAGTGACAATCAAAGAATCAATCCCTATTCACTAACTTTATTTGGGCTGCTATAGTAAACCTATTACTTTTATAACACAAAAGCAGTCATGTTTTCTAGACACAATTTTTTCAAAAGTCATTATAATGATTTTAGCTGTTCCCAGGTTTAGATGTATGGCATGCTAGAATGTTAACTATTACTAAGGAAGAAGCAGATTTTTACTGATTTTATAACTGGGTTAAGATCCATAAAGTACAAGTGACTCATCTTGGGTGATTCAGCAGCAATGGCCTAGTGAAAAAGTCGCACAGTATGTAAAAAGGGCATTAGGAAATCAAAGCTCCTACAAAGGAACCTTATTAGTGTTCTAACCTTTCACCTCTTTTACCTGTACTTCTGACATGTTTTTAAATAGCATGTAAGTATTCTTCTGTATTTATTGGTTGTTTGATCACAAAGGTATTTATTTTACAATTTTATAACTACAGACATGGTAAATATCTTACTTGTGCATGCTTTTTACAAATATGAAATCCCTGTTTGTGCCTGTCAGCACAGATTAAGGCTATGTGTTGATAATAAGCTGCCTCCTGTATTTCAGGCTTTGCTTCCCTCAACAAAAAAAGTCTTAAAATGGTCTATATAGTTCAATGCTCAACCCCAATTAACAGATAAACAGACAAATACATAAATAAACTGTTTGGCAAGACATTGAAAGTTTCCAGAAATCTAACATGCAACCAGAGCTGTCTATTTACTGCCATACGTAGCTTCTCCTCAACATATACTATATCAAAGAGTCTACTTCATTTGGTTAAAACCTTTCTGCTCACAGAACACAGTCTCACAACCCCAAAATCATTTCTAGGCAGCACGCATGAGATTTGGCATGAAAAAATATGTTAGTTTGTATAGTAGCTAGTGGAAGTGAGTAGGAATTTCACAGTTCACATCAAGGGGTAACTAAGAGATTTATAGTTATAGTTGGAGAGCAAGGCTTGGGACCGATGATAGGGAACAGGTGGAAGTTTTACAATTAGGGTGAAAATTTTGGGATTAGGGTTAGGGAGAGACTGTTAGTTTTAAGATTAGAGAGTGAAATTTGGGATTAGGTTTAGGGAGCAAGGTTTGGGGTTAGTGGGATTACTCAGTTCTAGGCTTAGTGTAAGGGAGTGAGGTTTAGTATTAGGTTAGAGATCCGCCAGGACATTTAGGGTTAGACTTGGGATTCTTTATGGGTACTTGTATGGGTGTAAGTGGATAGAGCAGCTGGGAGGTAGGATACTTGTCATTTCAAGCAAATGTGACCAAGCGGATGAAGCATGAGCTAAAAGCATGTGAGTATCTCTAGGGGACTGAGTACCTATAGGGGACATGAATAAATATATAAAAAACACCAAAATGTTGATGACAAGAACTTGACCACAAACATTCAACAATGGAAATGCCAACTGTCAACTGCACATGCCCAAGTAAAATCATCACCTCATGCAATCAAAAAAAAAATTGCACCCCGCACACATGCAGTGGAACTATATATATATCGATTCATAGATTCATAGATTGTTACTAGGCTAATGACCTGGGGGCCTTTATAAGCCTAGCCAAGTTTTCCTGAAAGAATAATGATGTCCTGTATCCAAATAGGACATTGAGAACCAGGCGTTTCTAAGCTACCTCTGTCTATAAGGGACATGGGTGCCTGGCCCAGTGTAAATTTCCTATTCCCTATCCACTAGTCAAGGTTGTCTAAAATTGGGAAAAAGACAAACTCAGCTTCACATGGATATAGAAGGGGCAGTCTCTGGGACACATATCTGTCTCTCCAGCATGTTCTGTTTAACTAACAGAAGAAGAAAAAACATTATGGGCTTTCAGCCCTTATTTTAACAACATTTCTTAGGTGAATCACATTTCTTGGTCATTTGAGCAAAGCATCACCATATTATATTAGGTATACAGTACATGCTAATAAAACTTTCTCACCACAGTAGATTGGAATGTATGCAGCATTTTGAATGCAATAAACAGTATTTGTGACGCATGAAAACAAATCCTCTATCCCTGCTAATTATATATACTAACTCCAAGATTGTACAATCCCTGGGAAAAGAGAATATTGCCTTACCCAATGATTGTCAATCCTGCACACAGATCAGCCAAATAGTGTCAAGCAAACATATGTTGACATAGAGTGTCATTCAGCCAAGTATCTGCAACACACACACACACACACACACACACACACACACACACACACACACACACACACACACACACACACACACACACACACACACACACCACACACACACACACACACACACACACACACACACACACACACACACACACACACACACACACACACACACACACACACACACACACACACACACACACGCGCACACACACACACACACACACACACACATATATATATATATATATATATATATATATATATAAATACATAGTGTCATTTAGAGTGTTCAAGCGATTTGCAGAAGCATAGGGTGAATACCATGAAGGTTAAATGTATAAGAGTAACTGCTCAACCATTGTCATGGAGGTAGGTGTAAGTATAGGACTGTTTGACATAGTTACAAGTTTTATTTCTTTTCCTGATAACTGCATAATCAATTCCTTTCCTAATTTCTGGTGAGAGGTGGCTCTGGTATATGGTTATTAGTTAATTAAGCTTCTTCATCAATAGCATAAGCAAACTGTGACCGCTGTAATGTTAATGCATTATTAACAATATCCTTGAGGTATTGGGGGTAAGGATTTGATGAACAGCTTGATGTACGATAAAGAGCATTAGCAAATGCACAGCAGTTTGAAGGTGGATGATGAAAGAAAGAGAGAAGCTCTGGTAGTAACTGGGAGCCAGTTTGCCTTTCTGAGACCTGTGCAGTGATGTTCATACCTTTGGAAGGGGTAAAACAAACTACATTTTTTTTTATGGTAGTTTGTAATACATTTAATTCAGCTATATTTAGATCATGTTTAATTCTGGAGACAAAGACAATTGCTAATGCTTTTCTAGATATCATGTGAGAGGCAGTTGCAAAAACTATAATAGGCTTTCACTTGGCTAAGGGCTTCATCTGTTATATATCCTGTGTGTGGGATAAAAGTTAGAGTTAAGTTTAATAGCAGGCCTAGATATTTACAATATATAACTGTACTTGATTTATTTTGTTATGCAAAGGTCTGTTAGTTTCTTTGACCTTTTAATTTCTGCCAAAATTGCATTTGTCAGTTTTTGCATGGGACTGTTTGCTTTAAAACAACTCCAGAAACATGTGACAGTTGTATCTGCTTTCCTATGGTAGGGGAGGAAGGATGACAATTGTGATGCAGAATGTTATCTGCATGCATGATAATGGCATTAGGTGAGACTGCTGTATTTATGTTGTTTGTGTATGAAGAAGAGTGCAGTTCCATCGTTGTTCATAGATACTATTAATGTTTTGTATATTGAATGCAGCAGCATTCAAGTAATTGCCTAGCCAATTTAAGAGATGGGTTGAAGTTCAAGACTCTGAGTTTCTGTAAGAGTTTTATCATCCACACTCTCAAAATCCCACTTTCAGTCAGTGAATATTCCCCCAGGTAACATGTCCTTTCTCCATACTAGAATAGCTTTTATTAGTAATGGAGTAAACTGCTATCAGGGTATTACATCCTATGTGAAAATAAAGTTGGTGGTCAATGAGTATGTCATATTTGTTAATGTTCTCATCAGTTTGGGTATGTAACATTTCTCTTCACTGTCCAGATTTTTCCCTCCTGTTTTTGGTTTGTTCCTCATAAAATTTGTGTTTTTTTTTTTGACAAATCACTGGGTGATTGAAGTCACTAAATAGTGACATACATTTGAGTTTCAGATTTCATATCCTTCTGAAAACGGATTTCAGAATTCATATCCTTCAGAAAAATGCACACTGATACAAATTCTGCTATTCTAGCAATTTTCTAAGTTTATAAGAGTAATACTTAAAAACTGTCCCTACATCAGGGCCTTTATCCCCAGATTATTTTAAGCTTTGTCCAGATTTCTTGTGCTAATATGTTGAGAGGTATATAATGTAAACTTGTTACAGGGCAAAGGATGAAAATGAGTTTTTAATCCTGTGGGCTGGTGAAGGAGGCAATTTTTGATATCAGAATGATAAAGTGCACAACTGAATTACTGCAGGGCAATTTTGATAATTATACAATGTTTGAAGACATGGATTAAGGGTGCTACCATCAAAAGTAAGGGAGAGTGTAATTCCTTGGAGCTAGAGTTGCATTTTTTTCACAACTCTCTAGTAGCTCCCCAACTGTCAGGAATGTAAATGTATGTAAGTAAAATGTGGAACTAAGAAAGTTTTAAGGAGAGTTGCTCTTACCTGGGATAGCTGCAGTAGTAAGAGTTTGATAACAGGATATCAACACTGTATTACAAATGTTTTAAAGTTTTCTAGCAGGGTAGTGTTCATATTCTTAGGGTTTTTAATGCCAAATGAATTATACAAACATGCTATACCCATCATGGTCTGTCAAAACCATCTTGTTGTTGAGCCCTGACTTCCTAATTATTCATGAGAAACTTGATTTGGTCTCCTTTTTTGCAGTTTAAAGGTTTGCCATAAGGTCTGGAATGTTTAAAGTTCAGTATTGAAGTCAGACCTTTTCCAGCTATCCAATGTTTTGCTTCTTTGCTTAATATAGACCTTCAATTAACTGTTACTTAGGGGCATTTGTTTCTGTGAGTGCATTTAATAGTGCTTGGAAAACGTTTATGTATGACAGCTTTCAGCAGAGAGCTGAAGTGAGCTAAGGCATTTGATGAATTTGTTTCTTACTGTATTGTGGATCAATCTATGACTTGCAGTTTATGCAAGAAGCTCAAGTTTCTTTCATTCAGGGAAGCATCTACACTTACATTATCCTTGGTGAAGTTTATGGAGTTACAGTGATATTATTTTAAGGGGCAGACTTCAGGATACGATCTGTGGTCACTAATAACCAGGGTTTGGTCTTGGATGGGCAATATAAGTAACGACCAAGTATAGTTTGGCTTGGCCTGTGAGACCACACACATCTAGCACTGCCATATTTTGGCACTTGTCTTTTTACTTGGGACTGTTTTTTCTTCTTTGTAATAACTATGCCCATTTTTAATGTACACCAGGAAGAGGGACTGATCTCTAGGTTAAAAGAAAAAAGTAGAAGCAGAGCCTACATCTGCAAGACTAGTGAAACATGGCACAGAAATGAATTATATCACTGCTGAGCCATTCAATGTGACAGGGCTGAGTAAGCCTAGGACAACTCACATTTTCTCACAGGGAAATAAATTGAATTCAATTGATTACAAATGGGTGATTACGGAAAACTCACCTCTGTCATAACTCTTTGAGACAATCAGCTTGACGCTGTATGTCTCTTTTTAATCCCTGAGATTGTGAGACCTGGAATGTTTCAGAGACATTGGAGGGGGGGTACAATCTCCCATAACACCCAGGGCAGAACATGTTTTCAACTGAGAAGAAACATGCTGTCAAACCTACCAAAAGACTTGAGTCATTAGGAAGATGAACTCATCTCACTCTTCTATAACAGAAAGCAATGGAAGCCACTTGTCTCTGAATTATTCATTTATATTTGTTTAAAGGGGTAGAGTGCACTGATCTCATTGGGCCATTTGCAGCCACAGCCTGGGTGAATAGAATCACATAAGAAATGAACAAAACATATTTATATATAAAATAAAGATATGCAAAAAAACTTATGTGTATATCTATATATATATATATATATATATATATATATATATATATATATATATATATATATATATATATATATATATATATATACACACACATATTTACATATGCAAGAATATGCTTCACCGTTTTGTTCAAGAAGCAGTTAATAATGTCATATTATGGATGGAAAAATGGAATTATGCTTAACAGAACTTTATGAATATGATATAGCCATAATGACTGAGATTGCTTATGCTACAGTGATACAAACATCATTATATAGAGAGGTATGAAGACATTAGAAGTGGCAAGTGAGAATAGTTGCAGAAAAGTACACCATGGGGACAAGACAGAAAAGGTGTGAGAGGTATGCAGAGAGAAGAGGAGTAGAAAGGAGAAATGTGAGAGAGATGCAAGGAGAGAGGGAAGAATCAGTGGCAGTAAGTAAAGGGGATGACAAGATGAGACAAGGAAGAATGAAATAGGGATAAAGGGGTGTGTGCTTGTGAGAGCTGCAGGGTTCATGTAACATGACCTGAGTGAGTGCTTTTGCACTTTGGGTGAAGAAGTGCTCTTTGAGCTTTTGTCTGAAGTTCAAGTACTTTTGGACACCTCGGACTGAGAAAAGAATAGAGTCCCATAGTTTAGGTGCTAGAATGGAGAATGCATGGTCAGTGCAATAAAGTTTACTTTTTGGAGTTAGTAGGGTGGGTTGAGATTGAGAGAGACCCCTGAGATTATATGTGGGGGGTTTAGTGAAAAGTTTATGAGTGAGAGTGACTTATGTCTCAGGAAAAAGGGCTTTGTGAATTAGTGATCTTAGAAGGAGGCTGGACCTTAAATGTACTGGGAGCCATTTAGCTTTGGAGAGAGTTAGGCAATGATATTTGGGGAAGTTAGAAATGAATCTGCAGATTTTACTGGAGATGATTTGCAAAGTGGTGGCATTTTTCTCTGAGGCTGCAGCTATAATTCCAGTTGAGATAAGAGGATAGCTTTGCCTATGATAGAGTTGGCTGGCTTGGACAGAAGAGGTGACAGCTTGTCACCCAGAACAGTAGTATGTTGATGTTTTTCCATGTGTTTTGATTGGGTAGTTGAAAGTTAAGAGATTAGTCTTGCAAAACGCTAAGTATTTGAAGGACGTGGTAGTTCCTATGGTGTTATTGTTAACATTTTTAATACTAAGAAAGCTAGCTGCATTGGCAGATGCAGGAATCTGCAAGGGGGGGTGCTTGCAGGTTGATTAGTTGACTACCAGGGTGAGATTGAGAATGTGGGACATGGGGTGTGACTTCTCACTCCGTGAAACAGCAAAATTGTCTCCTGGATCATCCTGATTGATTATTGTGCCCAAAACATCATCTGCAAGCCCTCCTGATTCCATTACCTGCACCACACCAACAGATTCTCTTAATTCATTCTCCATTGAGACAGCTAAACTCTTCTCATTTGAATCATCCACAACACATGAATCTTCATCTGCATTCTGATGCTCCATATCAAACAAACGTTTGTCCAAATCCTTATTTTCCACCTCCAAACTCTCTATTACTCTATTACTCTTCTTTCCTTCTCCATGTGGCTTCTTCCTTTAGGCCTCTTCCTTGCACACACACACACACACACACACACACACACACACACACACACACACACACACACACACACACACAAACACACACAAATATACATGTAATAACCTCATCTGCATGGAATGTGGAAAAAGGGCACTGTGTCTATATCTCTGCATTGATCTTTCATACATACATATATTTTCCATATATATACAGATGAGGCCACTGTGGTGCAGCGGTTACCATTGTTGCCTCACAGCAAGAGATTCCCCAGTTCAATTCTCAGCTGGAGTGCCTTCTGTGCAGAGTCTGCATGCCCTCCCTGCAGTCAAATGAATTTAACGACATGCAGGTAGGTGCATGCATGTGTGGGTGTGCCTTACTTTAAGGTTAGGTGCCAGGCTGGCAACTCGACACCATAAAAAGTCACTGCCAATCATTAGCAGACCGGAGTCCCGCTGTGGTGACCCCTAACTGGCAAAAGCCAAAAGACAGTTTTTAGATATAAAAAATGCTTAGAGCTTCAGAGCAATCAAACTGTTCTACTGTAAAATTGTCTTGTGACGTAGTATATGAATATCTTAACAGAGATGGCTCAACACAAATCCCTGCACAGTACCAATAGCTTTCTTTCTCATAGATCATGCTAATTCTGTTTTCGTTGTGAGACTGTCTTTTCTTTAGTAGATGGCTGTTGGTCCCTATGCTAAACATTTTTGATTTAAAACTTTTATTTCAATATCTGTAATCATTGTAAAAGTAAATGAGAAAACAGTATGTACACTGACAGGTCTGAACAGTGTTTCATGGTAACTGGGAGAAATAGCTAAGTACTGGAATAGTGGAATAGGTGGGGAGGGGGCTGCTGCAAGGTGGGGGTAGGAGGTTGCTACAGGAGGGGCTGCTCTGGTGGGGCCCTGATCTATTACCTTGCTAGGGCCCCATTTGACCATGATCCAGCTCTGGCTGTTACTGACTGCTTGAGCAGAAGGAGAGAATGGAAAACCTGGATTCTGAGAGATCTGGTATCTCTCACAACATCTTAGAATTTGAATTTAAAAGGTCAATGGATGTTGGTGCTGGGACCATACAGATTTCAGGTATCATTGTAACTTTATCATGTAGAGTCTTGCAAGAGGAATCATAAGTATCATTGAAGCCATGAGATCCAGAATCATGAGGAATCCCCTTACTGAGATGGACATCTGAGTAGAAATCTTAGGAATAGCTCCAAATACAAATCTACTTTTTCCTGTGGAAGAAAAGCTCTTTGAACTATGGTGTACAGCAGACAGCCAAGAAAACAATCCTGTGAGAAGGAGTCAGAAAAGAATTGTGAATGTTCTTTTGGAATCTCAACCTATGTTGGAGATCCCTTACCCAAGTTAGTGGGTGATCCCTGACACTTTGAAAAAGACTCTGCAAAGATATGCAAGTCATCTAAGTAAGGAAAATGTGAATACTCTGTAGTCTGCAGTGGGCTATTACAGATAATAGACAATTTGTGAATCCCTTGGAGCAGTATATAGCCCAAATGGTAAAGCAGAGAACTTATAATATGACGCAGACACACAGAACCTTAAGAAACACCTGAAATTTGGATCTATTGGGATGTGGTAATATGCATCTTCTCAAGCTAAGTTTACTAGGAAACTAAAATGGCAAATAAGGAGTGACAAGCTGTGAAGTGACAACATTTTGAATTTTGACACTATCACAAACTGGTTCAGAAAGGAAAGGTCCAGAAATGGTCTCCAAGGGGTTTCTTTCTTTGGCACCAAATGCATCCTCGAATAAAATCCTTCCCACGATTGAGGAGGAGGGATAATCTCTAGCGCCTCCTCAGCCAACATATGCTAGATGACAGGAGGAAGAAGAAGAGTTTAGTCTAATGGAAGAAAATGAACTCCCTTAAAAGGAGGAAGAGAGACTCACACTGCCATCGGCATTCTCTCAGAACCCATCAAAGTCCATCATTTATTCATAAAAACTTATTAGATTGTCCCTTGTTCTGAGGGGGTCCTGCTTTCTTTTTGGAACCTCCCTGCCATTGCTTTTTAAACATCTGTTTGTCAACAGATTGTGATTGTTTATTTTGCTTTTTATTGAAATTAGACAATAGAATCTGTTAGTAAACTTGGAAAAGAAGGGCAGAAAAATCTGAAAGATCCCTTGAATCAGCTTCTCCCTATAATGACACTTTTTAAAGACCTCTGCAGCAGAACATCCAAAAACTAATCCTCTATCCAAGGAAGAATTCAACATTTCATTGCTTACATCCTCTGGGAGGTTTTATGAGTATAGCCAGACAAACTGTCTCATAATAGTTCCAGTGGCAACAACCCTGGAAGTGACATCAGCGAAGTCATATGCACATAGAAGCCACATTATGCAAAGTAGATTTTTCCTCACAGGAGGCAACCAATGCCAGAACATTCTTTATATTCTCACAAGAGTCCAGGATAAACTTCAACATGTGAACGTGACAGCTGAAAATTCTAAATACAAGATTTTCAGAACATATACTATTTTCCAAACTTATCAAACGTTTTCTCATCCTTGTCAGAAGGAGAGAGATTAGTATTAATAAAATGCTTAGCAGCAACTGGGTTTACAAACACAATAGCTGTTGAATCAGGTCTAGGATTAGTTTATCAAAATGTAAAAGACTGAGGAACCTTATTTAATCTCTCTGCTTTTTGTGGAGCAGCAGGCTGATTGTCAGGGAAACTGCAGACTGTGACAAAACAATCAACAAAGCAGAAAGATCAGGAGGAATGGGAGTATGTTCAAAAAATTCAAGTTGTGGTAAATCATAACATTTTCTGAGGGACTGAGAAACAACACTGTTTTCCCACTGAACCAGCTGTTTGATTATGGAAATAGTCTCATTGAAAGAGACTCCTTTGAAGGTAAACTCCAAAGTCACACTGTGTTCAGAATATGAATCAGAAATCTGTGGAGATATTGTCTATCCCCTCACACTCGTTTCGTGAGTAAAACTCTAAATCACTTCAGGAAAAGAAAAATAAATTTTTCTTTTAACAGAACCAGCCATATAAGAAGGTTCAAGAGTCTGCACTATACCCTGTGCTAAGCCCAATAAATTACTCCTGTCCAGTGTCACCGAGACAGGAGAATACAAGTTTAGTCTTTTGTTTCATTTTGAGAGGAATTCTTGAAGACACAGACCCAGAACTGCCACCAATCACCTCCCCTAAGTTTGGGCACAACTTTCTAGCTAAGCAGAGAGCTATTCCCGCCCTTTCTCTCTGAAAAGACAAAAGTGCATCTTCCCTGCCAAATAAGGGCAGGCCAGTAGCCACAGAGAATGTGTCTAACTCCTGGTGAATGGAGGTTGTATGTACTACACAAGTGAAACCTAAGAAAAAAGAGGAGATGTCTGAAGAACCAGCTTTGGCAACAGCAGTCACCCCCCTGCAGCCAAGGCAATATATCAGCTTGCTGTCCTGGCAATGGCTGCTTCACAATATTTTTATTTTTGTGGTTGGAAGAAGGTGCCATCAAGAAACTACTATGTTGTTCCATGGTTAAGCTAAAATAGGTGCCTGAATATCTGATAAAACAGGTAAGTTATAAAAAAGTAGCTTCCCCCAAAAAATACAGTAAATAGCACTTTAAACCCATATTCCAGCACCAAAAAGTAAAATAACACCTGTTTCTCCACAGAAAATGTAGTTTTAGATAATATTGTATGCACAATCACTCAACGAGTAAACCAGCCATCAAAAAATATAATTCCAAGTAAAACAAAACACAATATGGCAGCAGGAACACCTCACACATAAAATATCCAACAGAGATGTTCGATAGTTCAGACACTTTAATAAAATATTTGCAAGTTGGTAAGCACTTTCACCAAATAGACATTGGCTTCATCAGACCGTAATGATAGTAAAACACACAAAAACGTACATCATATAAAGTCATATGATTAATTAAAACAGTTTGAATTCACCAATAGCATATCCCAAAGCAGTGCCCATTTGCATATATCAATTACTTACATTCAGATGACATCACATATTAAAGGAAAAGTTCCTTTCAATATATAAAACATTTTTAAAACATAAAATAATAGAAAACAGGACATTACATCATATAAGTTGAATTATACCAACTGGCAAACATATCCTATATGGGTAGACCCCTCTTATCAAGTATCAGTCTAACAAAGACTGTACTATTCAAACCTGGTCCTTTATCAGCTCTCAGCTTAAGGATCCATCTAAGTTCCGCTTCACTAGTCCTGTTCTCATAGGTTCATAGGTAAGTACTAAGCTTTCTGCTTGAGGGCATCTATAAGACTAGCCAGAATGTGTTGGCTTTCACCACCCCCTTAAATTAGTTTCCTCTGCCTCTGTCCAGCAGAGCCATTAGTTCACTGTGCCTCTGTCCAGCAGAGCCACTGCAGTGATCCCTGGGGTAAATATTCTGTTTCTCATCCACTCGTCAAGGTTTCTCTTGAAGAGTGTTAGTGAGGGGCTTTGCCTAATGTAGATTGGAATCCTGTTCCAAAGCATGAGGAGTTTCTGGGATAGCAATCTATCCCTCCAGCATGTCCTACTTATCGTTGTGGTGCGATTTAGATCCCTACAGCGTGTGGCTCTCAGGGATTTGTTTTTTTTTTAGGTGAAGCATGTCCTTCAATTCTGGGTTGGACATGGCCTTGTATGTCAGGCAGAGATCGCCTTTGAGTAAGCGGTATGCAACCAAGTGCAGCTGGAGTTTCTTCAGTCGGGCTGCATAGGGCATCTGTTTGAGGCCAGTAATCCTCTTGGTGAGGTACTTCTGTGGTCTTTCCAGCTATTGCAGGTGTTTTGTAAGGTACATCCCAAATGGGGCATTGTACTCTATGATGGGTCTGATGAGTGATGAGCAGAGGGGCACAATAACCTCTTTTATTCTAGATGTGAACCCTTTTGTGATTAGGTGGGCCACATAGAAGGGTTTTCTAACCACTTTGGCAATATGATTATCAAAGAAGAGATTACTATCTACTTGGGTCCCCAGATCCGTTATTACATTTTCTGTATTTAGGGGACTACCACGTATGTGGTAGTTCATGGGTACTTTGTTTTTTCCAAAGGGGATGACTATGCACTTTTTGGCATTTAGCTTGAGGCCATGATTTTGACACCAGGTATCCGTCTCAGTGAGACCCTTCTGGAGGATGTCTGTATCAGCTGGAGAGTCAATTATGGCCCCCAGTTTGCAGTTGTCTGCAAACTTGATCAGCCATAGTCCTCCTGTACTTGCCTGTACCTCTGAGAAGTATATACCGAACAGGAGGTGTCCCAGGACTGAACCCTGGGGAACGCCACTTGTAACCGGTTTAGAGTCAGACCTAGAGCCTGCAACTCTCACCGTGTGGGTTCTATCTGTGAGCCAACTGGCAACCCATTTCGTGATGTAGGGGTTTATGTTCAGGCTGGTGAGCTTGTCTATAATACCAGAATGGGGAATGGTGTTAAAAGCCTTTGCGAGGTCTAGGTAGGCTATGTGGACCTCCTTTCCCTCGTCTAAAGCCTTGGTAACTGTCTCAAAGAAGTCCACCAGGTTTAGAAGGCATGATCTGTCCTTAACAAAGCCAAACTGGGTAGGGTCCAATGTTTGGAGGTTTCCAATATCTCTCTTAATGAGTTCCATGATGATGCGCTCCATAGCCTTGCAGACCAGGCTAGTCAGGCTTATAGGGTGATATTTCCCAGGTCCATTGTGGCTCCACCTTTGTGGAGTGAGATAACTGTTGCTGTGCACCACTCTATGGGTATGTAGCCTGTAGAGAGGCTGAGTTTGAACAGTGTGTTTAGGTGAGGGGTTAGTTCATTTTGGAGCTCATGTAAGACACAGCCTGGGACACCGTCCGGTCCCATTGAAGCTGTGTTTTTGGCTTTGGATAGGGCTGTTTTAACCTGCGTGTCAGTGATTGCTGGGGCTCTACATTCTTCTGGTATGGTTATGGGCCCTTTAAGGGGTGAGAGGGGGTGAAGTTTGCACTAAACCTGTCTGCCAGAATGTTGGCAATATCAGTCGGTTCAGTGTATTTTGTGCCATTCTGCACTAACTCAGAGAAGATCTGAGAGTTTCCACTTAGGTTCTTGACATAGCTGAAGAATGCTTTGTGGTTATCTTTGGAGTCCTTGGCAATTTTTCTTTCAAAGCTAGCCTTCAATGATTTTATGAGGGATTGTAGTTTCTTTCTGATACTGATCAGGGATGTCTTTCCTTCTTGGGATTTTACTCTTTTCTGTACTAGTTTCCTCCTTCTATTGTATAGCTTGTTTCTGGTAGGGGTCCACCAGACTGGTTTTCTTTTCTTGGTGGAGTGAGTCTTGGTTTTGCTTGGGGTAGCACGATCCATGCATTCTTGCAGGTGCTCATAGAGTGCCTTTGTAAAGGATACAGCAGCTTGGACAGCGTTGTCCTTTAGCATGGGAGCTGTGAACCTTTCCACCTCGGTCTTAAGTAATGAGAAGTTTGCTTTTGAAAAGTTTTTCACGGTGGTTTCCTTGACTGGGGTTGGGGGTGGAATGTGGATATCCAGAGTGATTAGTCTATGGTCTGATCTAACCAGTGAGGGGTTGACCTCCGGTGTGGAACACCAGTCTTCTATGTTGGTGATGACCAGGTCCAATATGTTGTTACTTCTGGTGAGGGTGTTGACCAGTTGATCCAGAGCATTCGAGTTTATAAATTCTAGGAAACACTGGGCAAGGGAGTTAGTACTTGAGTAGTTCTCCCAGTTAATGTTTGGGTAATTAAAATCACTCAATATTAGGGTGTTTGGTAGGACCTTCATATTTTCCAGTGTCTCCAGAAATGTGGAATTGGGGTCCTGGGTCATGGTGGGTGATCTGTAGCAAGCTACAATTTGGATTGCAGTTTTGCCCATTGTTAGTTGCACATGGATGATCTCTGAGGCATCGTGCTGCACCACTAACCTGGAGGTGTGGGTATCCTTGATGAATATGGATACAACCCCCGCCTTTTGTGTTTTGGTCCAGGTTCTGTGGCCAAAAAGTATGATATGAGTTATAGCGTGGTAGTGCTGGGGTGCTCTCTAGAGCCTTAAACCAGGTTTCTGTTACTGCACAGATATCGATGTTCTCCATACTGAGGAGTGCCTCGAGTGCATGCATTTTGAGGTTTAGACTTCTGGCATTGAGTAGCATTACCCTCAGTTTTTGGTTACTTGTGTGATTTATGGTGGTAGGTTTGTCTTTTGAGCCTTGCTAAAAAAGGCAGTATGGGGGCGGCAAAAGCCTTGGCCAGTATTCGAAAGCCTAAGGGTGACAGGTGCAATATTCCCCATCCTAGCGCTCACTTGTAACGTTTGTATAACCTTAAACCTAAAATGATGAATTTGATCACTACCTGCCACATATCTAGCAAGAGCATTCATATTATTATAGCTGCGACATATCTAGCAAGAGCATTTGCATTATTATTTTTTCTCTATTATTTGGTGAAGGCGCTTACCGACTTGCAAATATTTTATTAAAGTGTCTGAACTATCGAACAGTTCTGTTGGATATTTTATGTGTGCTGTGCTTCCTGCTGCCATATTGTGTTTTGTTTTATGTAGTTTTAGATAAGGTTAAACAATGTTTTACCACAAAAATAAAAAGCCATGCTTCTGTTTAAAAATTAACAAAAGTCACATGACAGTCAATAGAAACACTTTTCTTAGCTAATATATATACGAAAAAGTAAGTTTTTTTATAAAATAAAATAAAATGGATTTTTTTTTTATTTTATTTATTTATTTATTTATTTATTTTTTAATTGCCAGAAGGAAACTTATCTGCTCAGCAATAGAATAGCATTAGCTGACCATAGATCCTCGAAAGCCCACTTTTCCACTATCCCCAATGCTGGAAATATATTTCCATGCTGGAAGTTTTGACATCCAAACATTAATTCTTTTGTATTTTACTGGATAGCTAACTGGCTACCTGATAGACCCCAGACTGTTAAGGTCAAGGAGTATATGGTCTCAACAGTAAAACATCATCAATGGTGTTCCACAGGGTTCTACCCTGGGCTGCCTCCTTTTTGGAATATATATGTCTAACATGAAAGTTGATATCAAAGGACTATAAGTGGAACTGGTTACTGAAGTCCATTCTGGCACTCAATTTCTACAATGAGCCTTTAACAAAACTAATGTTTGGATTTTAATCACAATCTTGCCTTCAGTGCTAACAAGAGCATTATAGCTTTCATTGGTAAACCAGTTGTTACCATCACCTACTGCATAAATAATACTCCACTTAAATTTGACCTAGCCATCAAAGATTAGGATATGTCTGTTCTTCTTTGAATACTACATCTCTGTCATAGGTTCATAGGTGTGTACTAGGTTAATTGCCCTGGAGCCTTTACAAGCCTATCCCATAGGATTACCCTGGCATCATGCCACCCAACCTTAGTTCCCAGTGCCTCTGTCAAGTAGAGCACTGGAGTGATCCCTGAGGTGAATTTTCTATTTCACATCCACTCATTAAGAGTTCTCTTGAAGACGGCCAGTGAGATGCTCTGCTTGACATGTATGGGAAGTCTATTCCATAACATGGGCAGTTTCTGGGTTATGAACCTGTCCCTCCAGCATGTTCTGTAGATTGTGGTAATGAGGTTGAGGTTTCTGGAGCATGTGGTGCGGAGGGATTGGGATTTCTTTAGATGCAGCATTTCTAACAGAGCAGGGTCAGACATGGCTTTGTAAGTCAAGCAGAGATTGCCATCTCTATCATGGTTAGAAAATCCTTCTGTCTTGCATATTATATCCTTCTTCATAGCTCTTAAAACACCAGAAAAGCTATAGTCCCTCTTTATTCTTCCCTTATTAGGCCCATCAACAAATATAACACCTCCTTTGGCATACACCTCACTAAGCAATGTCGTTATTGTTTGTGAAACATGGTTAAAGAACAACGACTGGAAACTAGTTCTGTCAGGGTATAAATGTTTTTATTGTAACAGACATTCTAACAATAAATCAGGTGGAGGTGTTATGAGAGGGATTAAAGACAGTTATGAGACCTGTGATTATTACATGTTATTTGATAGCACCAATACTACAGATTATGTAACTGTGACAATAAAGACAACCCTGGAACATATAACAATTGTTGGAGTGTATAGACCACCAAAGTCAGGTGCTGATCACCTAGCGGAGTTCATACATTTCTTGCATGAAACACAAGAGGAGAGAATAATAGTGGCTGGGGACTTACATTTACCTGAAACAGACTGGAATAATATTGAATCAATAGCTTTAGTAAAGAAATTATGCACAACATATGTTCAGGAACAACAATTGTTTCAGATTGTAAAAAAATTGTATCAGGGAACGGAACATACTAGACATTTTTTCTGCTCCTAAAGAAATTACTGTTACTTTGTGTCAAGTTTTACCACTGTTAATGTGGGGTTATTAATATTAGTTTGTTGCTTGATAATTCTGCCAAAATGAAATCTAAACCAATGCACAGAAGATTAATAACAAATTAGATGAAAGCAAAACAGTCACTATGTAAAACTAATTGGAGCGATGTGTTCAGTGGAAAAACTGCAGAAGGAATGTGGAGAGTGTTGAAACAGAAATTGTTTGAATGCAAACAATGAAAAAAATGTTTAACATATCTAAGCACACAATGTCAGGAGGGTATCTTTCCATAAGAACAAGATACTTGATTAATGTGAGAGCCAAACATATAAGAAGTGGAAAATAGGATGAACTACAACTTTGAAAACTGAAACAAACAAGCTGGACAAAGAAATGAAGCACAGAGTATGACAAGATCAAGAAAAATTTGAAAAAAAAGTTATATAAAGATATTGAGTACAATAGGAAACCATTTTTGCAGATACATAAGATGTGGAAGGAATAAAGATATACACATTGATAAACTGTGTTTGGTTTCTAAATGTATTCTTAATCACAACGGATTATAGATATATTTACAAATCTTATATAAAACAGTTTGGCTTCACAACGGGGGTGATAAGTTGTCCCAGTGACTTCTAGGTAACTACAGATACTGAAATCAAATTAGATTATATTAAAAAAGAACTATGCAAACTGGATCCAAACAAAGCATGGGGAGGAGACTGGATTAGTAGTAATAACCCGAGAACACTTCAGCAAGAGCTTATAGTACCATTCTATCTATTACTTACTAGGTCATATAAATATTAGGAGATTCCTCAAGATTGAAGACATGCACTTGTTAAAAGATAAGAGAAAGGGGAGTAGGACAAACCCAGAATCATACAGATAATACATCTACATTCATGTTGTGGAAAAATAATGGGGAAGGTAATATTGTATAAATTATTGTCAGAATTTGAAAGATTGGGACTTGAAACCATATATCAGCATGCATATGTTGAAAATCGATCTATTATCATCTGTAATATGATGTCCTATAATAATATAACAACAACTATGAATGATGATGGGTGCTGTGATGTAATTTGTATCGATTTAATGTCGGCATTTGATAGGATCATACACAAAACACTGATCGATAAATTAGAACAACTAAATATCTATGTACTCTTGTTAAGTTGGATAGCTACATAGCTTACAAATAAGATATGGCAAGTATCATACAGCAATTAGACAGGTGAAATTCTTGGTTACAGTTGGGTTATCCCAGAGATCTCTCTCCTAGGCCCTTACTTATTTAGATCCTATCTTTCAGATCTATCTTTTTCATCTGAGGTGTTCTGCAGTCTGTATGCAGGTGACTTGAAATTGGATAAACTGATTACATGTATTACAGGTAAGGCATGTCTGCAAATTAATTTGACTAAATTGACCATTTGGGTATAGGATTGTAATATGCTGATAAATCCATCAAAAACTACTTAGCGTATGAGATTTGGGAGACATAAACTGAAGGGTGAATATTTAATACAGCACACGGTGATTGAAACTGTAGACTCATTTAATGGCCTGGGTATATGTGCACTTCCAGCTTTGAGTTTTTCTAATTTTGTCAACCAATTTGTTAATGATAGTTACAGAAATATAGGGTGTATAAACAGATTTATAATGTCTAGGAAATCAGAAATAATGAAGTCATTGTTTGTTATTTACATTAGACCCAAACTTGAGTAGGGACTAACAATATGGAAACCCTATAAGAAAACAAGCATGAGTAAACTGGAAAGAGTACAGCAGAAATATACCAAGGGCATCCATGGATGTGAAAATAAGTTATTATGAAAGACTAAAATATCTGAACTTGTGCAGTGTCTCATGTGGATATTTAAGAGATCTTATTTAGGTATATAGGGCATTTAGAGACAACTACCTCTGGGAATGTTTGGGGTTATCAAAAAGTAGTAGAGAATCATCAGACAACCTATGTAGAAAATTCTGTAGGAATGAGAAGTGTATTAAATGGTTCTCTGAGAGAACAGCTGATACATAAAATAGACTACCAAATTACATTAAAGCAAGTACTAGCTTGGATATTTTTAAGAACAGCCTGGACACTTATTATGTGAACAACAATTTTGGTATATTGGCAGGCTAGAAGGGCATTAATGCCCATGCTTGAAATATTGGTATGTATGTATATACATATGTAAACACCTAAACCAGTTCTGGAGACCTCAATATTTCCTCACCAAAAAGAACTTATGTCTCACCACTCTTAGCGAATCTGATAGACTTAAAATCTGTAGCCCTCTACTCAGTCTCATATGGTCTCCTAAGGGGTTCTGTTTAGTCTTCCATGCTATGAAAGATCCCAAGCTTTCTGAACTCTTTCAACTAAATACAACTGGTTACAAGTCAAATACCTGTTGTACAAACCTTAACTTATACTGTCACATTAACAATACCAGCTGTTGCTGAAGCAGATACCTAACCCAATGAATCACTTATCTATGGAATAGGCTTCAGTTACATATCAAACTTTCCTGACAATTTTTGAAACCAGTGTAGATGAATGGGTGATAACACATTTTGACTGAAATACACTGGTATGATATACTTAATGGTACATATTATTAGTAATCAGCAATAGTGGGTGGTATGGTCAGGTTTCTTAATGGGCATGCATAACTAACATGCCTCTGGATTCCATTGTTTCCCCAGTAAATGTCTGTCAAATGCCTGCTGTGCAGTTAGAACAACTGCAGATAGGCTCCCCTTTTAGTAGACTGTACCTCTGCAGCTCTGACTTGCACAGCTACAATCTGTTCCTTGGGGAAACAGCATTACCTACTGAAGTGAATGACTTCAATGTAGCTAATAGCTATGAGCAGTCCCCTTCAGTATGTTGTAGCAGTATAACACTGAGCTGTATAGATATAGTCTGCTCCATTAGGGAACTATTAATACTCATGCTAGACTTGCATTGCACTCTCAAAACTGTGGAAGGGGGCAGCCTTGTGTAGTATGCAGCTGTTTATGAATTACACCCCACTTTCCTTAACTTTAGTTTGTGACATTTTCTGTCCACCCCCTTGCAATTTAGGTCAGCCCTCTTTAAACACTTGTTAATAATAATCCTGTATCTCCTTTGAAAAAAAGTCACTGAAACTGGACACAATAGTCCATATGTGTCCTCAGATGACTGGAACAGTGGCAATTCATCCTAATGGAGTGAGTGAGTCAACAGGGCATGAGAATTTATTATGAATGTTGTTCCTTCAGGAACCCTGGTAATGGAATCCCTCAGTCAAAATTAAACACACTGACTACAGCCTGCACTGAGAAAGGTGCGAGAAAGACAAGGCACATGATTGGAACATGTAAAGAAAAGGTGGTGAGGTGACTTTAACAAGTGTGAGTTGTTTCAATTTCATTTTAGCATACACTCAGTTCTGAATGAATAAGCACATGTTTAAACTTGCTTAAGAAGGGTTAGGATAGGAAACAGTGAAATAAACTGTGCTGTAGTGATAGTCAGATGCACTACTATACAGATGGACTGTCCTTTAAGTTTACCTGCAATACTTAGCATAACAAAGCAGGAAAAAATACACTCTGTAAATCAATCCATGCATCCATAACCTATATTTCCCATTTTTGCACATGGGGTTGGGGTGTCACTTTAACAGAGCCAGTCATCTAGAGTCAAGGTTTATACCATCAGTAGGCTTGCCCTGCTGCAGTTTTTCATCTGGATCACACATACACATATGGCAAATTTAGAGTGTCCAGTCCACTTACTGCATGTCTTTGGAATGTGGGAGGAAACTGGAGCAACCCGTGAAAACTCAAGCAAACACAGCGAGTACATGTAGACCTGCACAGAAGGCACTACAACCTAGAATCGAACTGGGGAACCTCTTCTTGTGAGGTGACATTGTCAGCAATAAAATGTGCTGCTTCATCACAAACTCGTCTCCTTTGGAGCACCATTCCATCACTAAGTCAAATGGCTTCTTTTAAATTAAAACATATAGCTGAATTCTTACATCGAGCTCAGCAAAACATCCTCCTTCAAGCATCCAGACTACACCTCCCTGAACATTCCTTCTCTGCTATGACTCCTGCATTTTTGCAATCCCAACCCATGCACGTAAAAGAACTCTCCTCTTATCCCAGCTTCAGACCAACTAAACATGTCTCCTCAAGGCAGAACCATAACTAGGGTAGGGTGAAGGCGGTGACTGCCCTGGAAGGAAGCTGTCATGAGGGTGACTGTCAGGAGACAATGGTGAAGGAAAACAGTACTGTCACTGATTCATGAAGATGAACGGGTGTCTCCATCTCATAAATGAAGGTCAATACTGTGTTACCAGTCACAGCTAAAGTGGTTAATGTGAGATGATTGTGTACAGAGAGCTGCTTGTTACAATTTTAGCAAGCGGCTTGCTATAGTTGTAGGAGCAAGGATTTTTTTTTTTTTAATTTTTTGGGTGGGGAACACCAACTTCAGGATCTTCATAGGGTACCTGATGAGCTAGCTACAGTTCTGTCTCAAAAGTCCAGTGCTTCTGCATCCAAAATGAGCATAACGCATGACCTTCTAACTACCATTTCTTTTCTTTTGCCCACTTCCTCCTTAGCTCCTTCATTTTACATGCCTTTGGAATAGTAATGTAACTATTGTACTTGTTATATATCTTAAAAGTGTAACAGCTTAAGTGTAAATCTGTTCATGCTGCTGTGTATTATCTGTCTTCTTATTAGGTATTTATTAACTGTGATGACTTCATTAGGCTGTGAGTGAAACTGGTCAGTTGGGATTATTAGAACATTCTTCCAGTAAGCAAACGTGAATTAATGTAATACTTATTACAGCATTTTTACTTTTGTAGTTATGGTATGACGTGCTGTTGCATTTTACTTTTGATTTGGAGAAAGAATGCTTTGGTAAGCACCATTTCATACTATACTTCTTAACCTCTTACCACAAAAAAACTAGGCAAAAACAAAAAAAAAAACTGGGGGATTACAAAGGCCCAAAAATAGGGACAGATCTTAAATATTGCTCATATAAACTTAGAACGTTGCTAGAATAACAGGTTTTGCATTGGCATTCATTTTCTAAGGGAAATGAAGTCTGAAACTGAAATATCTGTCATTTTATTACTTCAAACCACTTCAGTCTTCAACGGTTTGCCACAAAACTACACATTTATGAGGAACAGAACAAAATATGAGGCAAAAATCTAGACATTCAGTGAAAATCTGGACAGTTGAGAGGTATGTTTCATACAAATATTGGGGGCCAGTAATGTAATTAAAGGGACACCCCCTTCTGGATCCTTTATAAAACTCTCAAGTGCCCATTTTTTGCCTCATTTGTGCTCTGCTTTTCATTATTTACTTAGTTGGAGTTTATTCCCACTTCACTGGACTACAAGGCACTTAAAGCCATGTATAGCAGATGTTGCAGAGGGCAGCAGCCCCCTGCAGGATCTGAGTAGTCACCTCTAATGCCAGACGTTAGAGTTTCAAAATTTTTAATGATTGCCAAGTTCACATTTGTGCAAAAAATAAACACACACACACACAAACACACACACACACACACACACACACACACACACACACACACACACACACACACACACACACACCTGTTGTTCTATTAACATCTCAAACAGAATTAGAATCATATTTACCAAATGACCCCGATTTAGGTCCTTTGACCCCAACTCCCCCTTGGGGCACAAAGGGTTTTCTTTTTATTGATTTGCTATGTAATAGTAAAGTAGAAAGTGCACCAAAATAAGCAGCTGTTGAACATGTGTAAATCTGGGGACGACATGACTCATGGAGAATTGGCCCTGAACATGATGTCATACTTCATTTGCATATCCATATGGTTCTGCTTCAACACTTGATTGAATAATTAAATCATCATCACTCTTGACTATGAACTGCAAATTAAAGTATTGTGGAAAAGATTGTGATTCTTATCCTTCACTTTATTCTAAAACAAATAGGTGCATGTTGTACTGTCAATATGAATAATTAGCGTATATGAATAATAAGGCAAGGCACCAGCTCTCTAGTTTCATTAAAATTTGTGGCTTTCAGTATTTTTGTAGGACCCTTTTCTTCAGGAAGGTGGAGTGAGTGTGTGTCTAAATGTAGATAAATATTCCTAACATGTCAGTGTTAATATTAAACAAACTTTATTATATAAAGAAGCTGTATATATTTTGAAATTGAATACTTTATATCCCCATGGTCTTAATGAAGACCTTAATTGGAGAGCACTGATTTGATGTAATGAATTGAATTAATTTATATTTAATTGATTTATTGTATAATTGTCTTATGAATAAGTATAAATTTAGTGCTGGTATTTGTAAGGTTTATACTCCTTGAAGGCTACGGCCGAGACGTCAGAGAGAGAGAAATAAATTTGTTATCGAAGTTGTGGATTCTTTTGTTGTTTCATTAAATATTCCTAACATCTCTGCTGACAGGAGTATGTCACTTTGAATTTATATTGTTACTGTCCTCCAAATCATAATGTTTAGGATGGCAGCAGAAATGGAAATGGTAATTTTACTCAGGTATCACTCACAAGTCCCCAGCGCAACCTGCTTAAGCATTATATTTCTCATGTTTACCTCAATGGGAGGAATGTTCCAAAGTTCAGGTTTCTTGAAGTTCCACCTTGAAAGCATCTGTTATGCATTCAATATTATGATTTTTTTAACCAACATCCATGAATGTCATGTATTTAGTGCTTCTTGTCCTAAGCAACGTCCTCTGGTTCTCATTATGTTTTGTAGAAGGCTTTCCACCAGGCCTCCGCTGAAAATGAGATAAGGCTCAGTCGGACATACCCGGTCAACAAATGTCAAAATAAATAAATAAATCATAGCTACAATTGTTTTTAACTGATAACCACAATCTTTACAACCCATAAGCCAATGCGCCTTCACAGACTGCATCGGAGATGCATTTGGAGAAGCAGTTCAAAATCATTGTATAGATCACCTGACTGCAACATCCAATCACCTCTCAAATGTTTTTTTCACAAGAAAAAATATGTTGGTAAGTTGAAACTAAGAATGCACCATTTTGGCAGAACATCTTCTGATTTCAACAAAATAACAGTGCAGTGCATTTTTTTATGATCAGAAAGTCTAACAGGTTTAAAAATGGGATGGCACCCGCCCCTGTGCCCATGCCTGAATCCACCACAGGGGTGCTTTGGCTATATTTTGGTTGGTTCTAAATATCATTCCTTTTGTTTTTTGAGGAGACTGAATATAACTTTCTGGCCTATTGGCCACTGGTTAAGGATATCCATAACAGAGTGGAATTTGTTTGACCTGTAGATAACCATCTCATCTGCATAAAGACTTATAGGTATCTAAGGATGATCAGATGGGAGTCTGTTGATAAATATGGAAAAGAGCAGAGAGGCTAAAGTGTAACTCAAGGGGACTCCTTTCATAAAAGGTGCTGTTTTAGAGGTGGTGGTGCCTAATTTCACCTTGAAGGCTCTATTGGTGATGAAGTCAACAAACTAAGATTTTGCATCATCACTAATAACTATTTCAGTTAATTTGTCAAATAATAAGTTATGGTCAATTAGATCAAAGGCTTTTGTGAGGTCAATAAACACAGCTCTTGTCAGGTTATCTTTGTCCATACATGAATAATTTATTTATTTATTACTATATGTTCACCTGGTAAGTGGAATGATCTGTTGATTCTTTTCAGACATGGCCCAAACACAAAGAGCAGAATTGCATTATGACTATGTGAATTGATAATAGTATGGAAAAAGCAAATGATAAAATTCAGTAAATAATACATCCAATGCAGACAGGGTAAGATTATGAAAAGCCAATTTATATATATATATATATATATATATATATATATATATATATATATATTATATATATATATATATATATATATATATATATATATATATATACACACACACACACACACACACACACACACACACACACACACACACACACACACACATATAAATATATATATATATATATATATATATATATATATATATATATATATATATATATACATATACAAATGAAATACACTTTTATAAATTGCCGTATTATGTGGCTGAGAATTTTTTAATGCATTCTCTTCTCATTGGTATGAGGTAGTAAGTTACTTAATCACTGTTGTGGTAGCACTTCCAAGTAGAGTGTATAAAGAGATGCTCTTTATATGCATCTTTAAAGATTTTAATGGTTTCTAGATTTTTGATATGGGTATGCAAGTGGTTTCAAGAAGCATGTCACAATTTACAGAAGGCTCTCCTATAGTAGTTTTAAATCAAGGGAATGCCGGAGGGAGTACCAGAGAGAAATTGTTGTCCTGTGTACCTCTGAGTTAATAAGGATTTTTTGTAAAGGTAATTTCACTCTTAGAGGGGCAATGGTTGTTCTTTAGAACCCTGTAAATTCGAGTACTTAGAACAAAAGTGGGCCTATGAGGTACTGAATGGCATTTGTAATATTTAGCTAATTTCAGTAGTGTATCTGAGGGGGTCTGTTAATAAAATGAATTTGAAGATGTTATTCTTAACAATCTGTATTTGTGAGTACTGGGGCTGAATGCATAATGAGAAAAGGAAGGTCATATTCTAATCTTCATATTAAAATATTTTTGGCAACTGCCATGCTAGCATTGGGTAAGAGATGGTGAGTGATCTTGTAACATAGTATTCATTGAGCAAGGACGTTTGTGTGGTAAAGGAAATAGTAGGGTCAAGTATTAGGCTTAAGTACCTGTGTTCAGTCATGTTAGGCATCATGTTCCCATTACGATCTTTTAAGGAAATGGAAGGATTGTGGGTAATTTCTTGGCTGAGGCAAAGATCATGACATGAGTTTTCATAGGGTTAATGAGTAGCTTGTCAGAAATGGATGAGATTCATACTCCCATAACACCCTAATTGTTTTGGAAAGTTTATAGCAGTGATATAAGACAACGATAAGGAACACAAATAAGACAAATCAACCAGTTACTTCACTGGAGGCATTAATAAGTTAAATCTTATGAACAATGCACAGAAAAGCAGACTATATTACATAAGATGACATAGAACATTCAGGAAGTTTATAGCAGTGATATAAGACAACGATAAGGAACACAAATAAGACAAATCAACCAGTTACTTCACTGGAGGCATTAATAAGTTAAATCTTATGAACAATGCACAGAAAAGCAGACTATATTACATAAGATGACATAGAACATTCAGTGTTCCTGAATAAAATTTAGTCAATTTAATAGTTTCATGCTATTATGTAAGAGCAGAAAAGATCGCCTTTCCCTTAATGGCTACTGAAAGTTCCAAATAATAAGATTAACAACAAATCACTGGAGAACAAGTTCACAATCCACTCTATGATGTGAAATTGGCTCCCTGCTGAAATGATGGTGCTCAAAGCGTCAAGTGCTAACAAGCTAAAAAGAAACAAAAAAATACTGAAACTACAGAAGAAAAGCAAATCTAAAACATACCTCTTTTCCTTTAAACTTCTTCTTTTGTGCTGCACACCCCTACACTCCCCAAATGTATTTATACCAACTTAAAAGTTTGCAATCAATCAGAGAAAATGGAGCATTCCAAGAAATTGCCATCTCAGGCTTAGTAAATGTATTTTTTTCAGCCATTCAGTCCTTTTGTCCAAGGACTCATTATGTTGAAGGTACTTGTTTACCTCAAAGTGATATTCATTTATTACTGGAATATATGGAATTATTGCTGTCCAGTAATTACATCATTTTATTATGAATATGGCAGACAGATTATTGGGGTAGTAATGGGGGTGGTGGCTGCCCCCATTTTTGCTAATATTGTTTCATGGTGATGGGAATAGATGTATATTTTTGTTTCTGAGTTTTTTAACTATATGAAACTTTACTTGTGTTACCTATGGTCTGGTAACATTAAAAATCTGTTGAAATTCGTTGAGCATATTAATGGTGCTATTTCATTTTTTTCAGTAAATTTTGTTGTTAGGGAAATTAATTTCTTGGACATTACCATTTATAAAAACAGCACGGGTGATTGTTTTTCATCTACCATATATAGGAAATCAATGCATTTGCATAGTTTGTTGCATTTCAAATGTTTCCATCCCCACTGGCAAAAGAGAAAAGCCCTTAAAGAAAAGACGATTACAGTATTCAGATTAGTATCTGATGATACACATTTCTTATCTGAATTGGGCATTTTGACTGTGATGTTTTTGGAAAGAGCTTAATCATCTAGTTTGGTTGAGACTGTTAAGCAGGAGGTAATTATTGTTCCAGCCTATTTTGATAGGGTTTGAGAATGATAGAGTTCCTGACAATAAATGATAAAAATAAATGTTGGACATATTTTATAGGGCCATAGTATGTTTATATAATGTTGTCATGAGGGATAAATTGGAAAATTGTTATTGATCCCTTACAGTGTGAAGGAATTTTGGGTGAGAAACCACTAGTAGTTTACAAAAAG
Organism: Protopterus annectens; assembly: GCF_019279795.1. Taxonomy (NCBI): domain Eukaryota; kingdom Metazoa; phylum Chordata; order Ceratodontiformes; family Protopteridae; genus Protopterus; species Protopterus annectens. Next base: position 1,359,263,478 of record NC_056739.1, read on the forward strand.
AAAAATAATTTAAAGAAATATTTTGAGAAGTCACAAAGTAGCTCCCCTAGTTCCTTGGTAGTGAACAAGGGAAAGATGAAATGTGGGCTTTGCCAGCAATGTAAATACATTTGGGAAGGGCCTAATTTGATTTTTGAAAATGTCCCAAGAACTTTTTCCACTAATAGTAAATCCAACTGCAACATAAAAGGGCTAGTTTGGCTAGTATATCTGGCCCATTGTCTAACTTGCCAGTCCTTTTATGTAGGTCAATTAGAGAGGGCCTAAGAAAAAGGATATACCAGAATGTTTATGCTGTTTCTAAGGGCAACTTGATTAATTCACTTTACAAGCACTCTATTAATTGTGCAGCCTTTAAAAAGTTTATATATATTTTTTTATTCTGGAGAAGGTTGCTCTTTTTGAGAGAGGAAGCAACTGGGTATCTCATTTAGAAGTCCAGGAATTATTTTTATAACTATACTCGGATGCAACTAATAAACCTAGTTTAAATGAGAAGACATCCATTAATAGTTTACTCGTTCTGAGAAATATGAAGTTATAGGTTTTATAAGGAAATATTTTTCGTTTTTACGGAAGCTTAACAATAGTGTAATTAGTTTTTAAGTGTATTACAAGTTTGTGCATGAGATTTAGATATAAATATTTATTGTTTGGTGTTGTAGTGATTGCATTGTTTCACTAGATGGAAGGGGTTTTATCTGATGAAGTGTTTTACATTGTTTTGAGTGAAAATGCTTGTCAATAAATTATCCGTTTGTGGCTTCCTTTGGGTGCTTCGTTTTTTTTTTTTTTTTTTTTAAGTTGTGAGTTTTGTTTTAGGTTATTTATACCACCTCCAAGATTGCCATCCCTCAGAGAAAATGGAGCATTACAAGAAAGAGCTATCTCAGGCACAGTAAATATAAGTCAATTTTTTCAGCCATTCACTCTCTTTGTATTGGGACTCATTCTAGCAGGTCCCAACATTTCTAATGGTTACCTATGAAACAGCATATATATTTGTATTATACAACATTTGCACTAATGACAACTAGCATCAGCCAAGGCACACATACAATCAGCATTCTGTGTCTTACCAACACTCATCATACTTATACATTACAGCAGTTTGATATATAATTAAAAAAAACATGATTTTTACAGAAAATTAAGTTCCATTATCACTCCAGTCATCCATGATTGGAAAGAAGACAGATGATTACACCACTAAAGGCAGTTCCTATACACAAAAAATCAAATTGCAGAAGAATACGGGCTGCCACCAATGCTAAAAATAAAATCAACTTTAATAACACTTCTTTAAAACCTTCTTCAAAGACTCAAAGATAAATTCTGTGATAAAACAGCTCTGGCTGTAAAACGGATTCTGGCTGTAAAACGGATAAGCGTTTTCGGTTTAAACCTTTTTCAAATCTTTGAATGCCAGCTTACTTCACTCTTACTAAATACTACATTCAATCTTCACTCCACACTGTGACCCAGCGCTCGTTAGCCAATCATAATCTGAAGTGCAAACACACCCTCATACTGCATCATCATTTCTTCTTTAGGGCTTTCCCTTGTTGAATTTGTTTTAAAGGGACAATGCCATTCAATCCAGGAGATGAATTGGCTCGCAGATTCAGTATCCATTTAGTCTCTTCTATTTCTGTTAGATTCACTATGTCTCCACCTCATGATGTTTCATACAGCCTAGACAGAGCCATAAACTTAAAGGAATGCCCTTCATTTTTACTGATATGGCCATAAAGTGTATTGGTCTCAACTTGATTCCTGACATCCAAATTATGTCTCAGAATGCCCTTCTTAAACATCTTGTTAGTTTTGCCTGTGTAGTAGGCTGGACAGGATGAGCATACAGCTACATACACAACATTCCTGCTTTTACAATTTGCATATCCTTGAAAAATGTACTGTTTCCTTGTCACTGGATGCTGAAATAAATTAGAAGTTTTAATAAACGGGCATGCCTTGCAAAATCCACATTTGAATGTGCCTTTTTTCATGCAAGATGGGGCTCCACTCCCATCTTTATTCTTGGAGTTATAGCATAGAAGTCTTTTCAAGTTCTTCCTATTCTTAAAGGAGAAGCTAGGGATATCTTCCACTGTCTCTCTCTGATCCTAGAATCAGAGATCAGAACTGGCCAGTATTTCTTAATTATACCACATATAGTAGAATTATCACTACTATAAGTGAGTAGAAAATGCATCTTCCTCTCTCCTCTGTTCTTGGCCCTTGGTTCATTCCTTTCCTGTTCTGAAGAGTATGGTTTGCCCCTACTCGATCGTAAATTAAGGGGCTACTTCTGTACTCATATCAATATTCGTCCTCTTATAACCTCGCTCCACAAAATCATTAATGAGCTTCTTTTGTGCATTCAGAAAATCCATATCATTAGTGCACAACCACGATAGCTGAGTGACTTGATTATCTACTATATTTGAGAAGATATGCTTAGGGTCCATACTAGATCTGTGTAGCATATGGTTTTGCCACGTTGATTTTCTATGCATGGAACTGTTTATCCCATCAATTTCATCAAGAATTAAGTGGACATCTAAAAAATCAGTTTCTGTTTTTGATACTCTCCCTTCAAATTTCAAAAAGGTAGTTGTGTCCATTAAGAATGCTTCAAATTCCTTTAGTGAAGACTCATCTCCTTCCTACACCAAAAAAATGTCATCCACAAATCTGGCATACAGGATAATGTGTTCATTCCAAAGATTATTAGGGTCAGTCCTCCAGTCATCTTCCCATTGCAAAAGTACAAGATTTGCATAACTATTGGCGCATGGGGTGCGAATAGTAATTACCTTCATATAGAAACACATTATTGTATAGCACTAGATCGAACATGCTACAAATCAAGTTAATATTGTCCAAAACCTTGAACTTGTTCCTAAATTGTCGGATGGCTTCAATCCCATATTCATTGGGTATAGACGTATACAAACTGTTAACATCTAAGGTAACCATCAGTAAATCTTGATAAGAGTGTCTTAATATCATTCCATTGTACAATTTCCTTAGAAATTCAGCTGAATCTTTTATAACAGTTGTTGCATAAGGTAATAGTTTCTTTAATTCTCCCTCAATGAATATAGATAATGTCTCTGTAACCCATCCTCCACCTGAAACTATGGGATGCATGGGTGGATCACTGAAGTTCTTATGCACTTCTGGCAACCCATTAATAGTTGGTATTAGGGGGTGCTTAACTTCAAAAAAATTTAACACGTCTTAGTTCTGTTCATTAAGTTATCGTAGAGAGTGTCTTGCACATTCAGTATCAGCTTATTTAGATCTCTTTTCTCTATCTTCTGATACGTGGTCATATCATTGAGCATCTCAACCATCTTGTTATCATAAGTGCTAGAGTTCATAATCACAATTGCACCTTCTTTAATCGCTGGCTTAACAGTTATTTCTCTCCTCTTCTGTAAACCAGTAAGTGCAATTTGTTCAGCGATGACTGGAAAGTAAGTCACAGTATCAGATAAAGCTACAGACCAATTTAAGCTACCAGATTCATGGTATGAAAGTCGTGGCACTCAAATCCTAATTCCTACTAGACTGCTTTCTTGATACACAGAACTGAACTAATGTAACACTGCGCCTTCAAAAGCTATTGTCTACATCTGCTGATTTATTTTTTTAATTGAAAACACACTATAATGCTCATCATTCCTCTAAGCATCACACGAACCTTATTCACTGCATCTATTCACACTATCTCACTGTTTCTGTAGGTACATAAAATACATTACCCCATTGGTCAACTTCTGCATGAGGTACTAAGAGCTTTTAGTTGCTAGACAAAGTAGAGATATGATCAAAGAAAATGTCTGAAGGAGAGAGGAGAAAGAATGCTTCTGTACTATTGTTGTCACAGCTGCATTGCTGCTGAGCTCATGCTATGGATGTTATTGTTCAAATAAAACAATTTCTCTTCAGATTGGTACCTCTGTCTGCAACCTAGAACCTGGGGCTTGAACTACTCAGTACACACGTCTTATAGATTTGTATACAATGATGAGGCAGGTTAACTTTTAAGGAAGGGACATTAAATAACTTTATTAGAGTTGAACTATACTTGATCTTAGCCAAAAGGCTGAGGAGTACAAGCACTGATATTGCTTCTCAAAGCACTACAGTGCTTCTTTCTGAGAGGGAAACACATTACGGTAGTCATTATTTTTTCACATGATTACAGACAAATATCAGACCTATATGCAGTCTGAAATCATCTATCATTTTGGTTGTAAAGGCAATCTGTGTCTGAAGGGAAAGTGTGTTGCATTTTACCATTTATTTGATCACAACTATGTGGTCATTGGTATTGGTTGTCAAGGAGTGGCAGTGCACATTTGCAAGAGAAACTTATTGAAATATATTATTCTGGACATTATTTCACTTGGTCAGAGTCAAATACTTGATGTTGGAGAGATTGCATGTGAAAGGAAAGGAAATTAAAATTACTTGATTACAGTTAATCAATGCTATAATTTATCAGTAAGTGGTGGTGTGTGTGCAAATGTGTGTGTGTGTGTGTGTGTGTGTGTGTGTGTGTGTGTGTGTGTGTGTGTGTGTGTGTGTGTGTGTGTGTGTGTGCGTGTGTGGGCGTGTGTGTGTGTTTGTGTGTGTGTGTTTCTGTGTGTAAGCATCAATAAATCTTTTAGTAGCCATTTTTTCTTCAATTTAATTAGTCAGACATTACAGAATTTAAGAGTCAGAATCTAGATAAATGAGGGGGGGGGAAGATGCAGCCTGTCCATAAAAGCAGGAATTATTACAGTTTATTGATCACAGTTAAATGACTGTTCATATGCCTTATTCAAGAAGTAGTGTGAATGAATATAAGTATGTGCATGCATGTGGCACAGAGCAATAAGAAAAAAGGAAATTTTGGTGGACATCTGGGCATTATTTGTTTCACCTGATTACAGTTACAGGTATGGAGAGGCAAGCTGTATATACAAGCATGGATATTTCATTTACCTGATCATACTTAAAAGATCATTGAAGAAAAGCATGCACATAACAGAAATGTAATGCAACATATAACTATACACATTATTTTATTTATTTACTTATTTATTTATTTATGTATTTACATTTCATAACTGGGTAGTGTCCGACTGGGCCAGAAGCCCATGTTCAGCTGAGACCCAGGTAGAAAAGCTCCAAGGAAGATTACATAATTATACATATCTACATATGACAATTACAATAGGAGTTCAAATGCAAGTTTGTTGACATTCTATCTAAAAGCATATAACAATGGTAGTACAATAAGCTTATACTATTCATACAGACAAAACAAAAATATATATATTTTTCCAGGATAAAAAGATCACAAACTGAAGCTAAGAAGGCTCAATTGCCAAGAAATATTGACAATAGGTGGTGGAGAGAAGGAAGTTAGACAGTAAGGGGTTAAAGTACATCTTTCACTTGGTCACAGTCAAATATCAAAATATGTACACAGGCAAAAGGTGTCTATATTTGAATGTGGTGACAGCAAAAAAATACAAAACTGGCTTGCCTTTGTGTGTCTGTGTGTGTGTGTGTGTGTGTGTGTGTGTGTGTGTGTGTGTGTGAGAGAGAGATGGAGAGAGAGAGAGAGAGAGAGAGACAGTGAGGGACAATGAGATAAAGTACATGATGGAGAGTATTATTTGTTTCACTTAACTATATTTGCAGGTATGGGAAGGCAGGCTGTACATACAGGCAAGGGGCATGTCATTAACCCAAATAAGAATTAAAGAATTAAAGAAAAAGTACATGTGTGAGAGAAAGGCAGTTCAATACAAAACTGTGGCCATTGCATTGTTCACTTGGTCACAAATCAAACATCAGAGATATACTCAGACAAGCAATGCTTATATTTTGGGGTGGTGACAGCAACAGACTATCAAGCTGGTTTGTCAAAGGCAGCATGTATATGTGCATGTGCATGTGTGAGTGTTCATTTGTGGGACAAATTAATCTCAATGCTGCCATAGCCGGAATTGCGTTCACTTGATCACAGTCAAAAATATAACATTTACCTATTCACAAAATAATCTCAATTATACAGCCAGTAATCTGGTTTGTTAGGGAAATGATAGCAATTGGAAGATGGATCTGGGTGTGTTTGTGTGCAAAACAAACATCACAGCTTTACTTTTAGACAATTTAAGAGTCTTCATAGATTAAAGAGGTGTGCCCTATCATAAGAGGTACATTATTTTGAAAATATGAGTGCACAAAAGGAAAAAAAACTACTGTCAGAAATGAACAATATGTCAAGAATTAGGTAAATTTTGAAACAGAGTGTCTAAAGTACAATTCCCTGAAAAATGTATTATGAACAGTAAAATATAACACAACCAAAAGCAAAAGGTAAAACCAACAAAGGATGAAATAACCAAATCCAAGGACAAGACCTAAAACCCAGCCAATATAAAATATAGTCTGACAAATGACCTTGCATACGTTAGTACTAAACACAGGTTTTCAAATTCATTTCATGATAATAGTCTGGCCCTTTACATTCAGTTTCCATTAGACCTTGTTGCATGACTTATGTTCATGGTACACAATGCTATATATGACTAGAATATATCTGTACTGAGTTCACATTCCATAAAAATCAAACATATTTCTCCAGAAAAGGCCTTTGTTGTTAGAAATATGACATCAGTAGCACTCCTTGCACTGGTGGTGCCAATGTTATGGCATTAAATTCTACACTGGGCTGCATGAAAATTCAAAAGGGTGGAATGGCAGTCTTGGGTGCTTTTGTACTTATTAAATTTTAATTATCATACATACATATCTGCTGAGAAGTATCAGAGTAGAGTTAAAGCAAGACTTTTTTTTGCAAGGTACTGACCGTAGGGGTTTTAGAAACATTTCACTATAACAAATTGGGATGCGTCCATTTGTGCTGGGTTTATGACTTCATTTCAGGGTGAGAAATGCTTCACAAAACTGTATCTCAGATGAGATGTCCTTATATCAAAAGTGAACATCTGCATCTTCTTCTTCTTCTTCTTTCAGCTGTTCCCATTAGTGTTATCTGTATCCATTTCTTCCTGTCCTCTGCATCTCGCTGTGTCACACCAACCACCTGCATGTCCTCTCTCACCACATCCATAAACCTTATCTTAGGCCTTCCTCTTTTCCTTTTACCTAGTAGCTCCATCCTTAGCCTCCTTTTCCCAATATACCCAGCATCCGTCCTTAGCACATGTCCAAACCAACACAATCTTGCCTCTCTGGCTTTGTTTCCAAACATCCAACCTGAGCTGACCCTCTAATATTCTGATTCCTAATCCTATCTATCCTCATCACACCCAATGTAAATCTTAACATCTTAACTCTGCCACCTCCATCTCTGACTCCTGCCTTTTTGTCAACACCACCATCTCCAACCCATATAACATAGCTGGTCTCATTACCCTCTTGTAGGCTTTCCCTTTCAATCTTACCTGTCTGTCACAAATCACTCCTGACACTCTTCTCCACCCACTCCACCCTGCCTGTACTCTCTTCTTCACCTCAACATTAGTCTGAACTGTTGATCCCAAGTATTTAAATTCATCCATCTTTGCCAGCTCTACTCCCTGCATCCTCACCATTCCTCTATCCTCCCTCTCATTTGCACACATATATTCTGAGTTAGTCCTGCTGTATAGTTGTTCTATGAAAAAGTGAATGGTTTCTTTTTGGAAGCACTGCATGATCAACACTTCCTGGCCTGGAAATGGTAATGCCATGTGGTTTTATTGTGTGCTGAGCTGCATTTAAATCCTTAACTATAGAATAACAGTCTTCAATGCATTTTGTACCCAAGTGTACCCCTCTATAGGGGATTGACGTATAGCTTTTTTATACATAAGCACTGAAAGAATGCTTTTATAGGCATTTGGCATGATAGTATTTTGCTTCCTTGACTGGTATTTAATACACAGCTGTGTAACTTGGCCTTGCCTGGTCTTTCAATAAGGCTTTGGCTAAATTCAAGCAAGCAGTTATTTGGCTACCTGCTAGAGTTTTAAAAACAGAAAATAAGCAAAGGAAATAATTTTATTTTCTCTCTTTGTGTCTGCACTTTCTTAGCTATTTATATCTGGCTTCAGCAGTGTTTGTTCTATTTTTTTTTTTTTTTTTTTGGATTTTATTTACTGCTTTGATTTTCCTGTTTTAATGCCTACTAGCAAGGCAGATCCTCAGCAAAGACAAAAGCACTCAATAAAAAGAACATGTAATGCTACACATAGAGCCAAAACTCAGTGGTTCCCCAAATACAAAGCCCATAAGGCAAGTAAGCACACTTCCCAGGACACTAGTCATGGGGGACTCTATTGTAAGACATGCTGATGCCCTTCATACCAGGCTGAACAAAGAGAAGATGATGGTTAGTTACCTTTCTGGAGCCAGGATCTGCCCAGTTATGCGCTAAAATAAATCATTGCTCATGTAAGTATAAATGATGTGAGACATACTTCCATGGACTATATAAAGAGAGACATTATTGACTTTGCATTTCAGTATGGTATGAACCTAGCATTGAGCTGCATATTATCTTCACCAAGGATAATGCCACAATACAAACACATGATTGATTTTAACAACTGGCTGAGTTTCTGGTGTCATTCTTAGGAAAGACAATATTTGTTAGCATGGCAGGATATGGTTGACAGATCACACTGCTTTGCCAAGGATGGTCTGCACCTGTCCCCTCTAGGCTTTCAAGTTCTGTCTAAAATTTAACCCACACAATAACAGTCTATTTTAGACAATGCCAAATTGACAAGCCTCAGGGTGTTACTGCTCAATGCCAGGTACCCAATCAAAAAAACTACACTCCCTCCAAGCCCTTCTTATCCTTGAAAATTAGACATCCGTGCAGTACTCAGACATGGTTTAAAGTCATAGACAGTACCCCAGCAGTGCAAGGTTTAAGTGCCTTCCACACCTTTAGGCCAGTAGCTGCGCAAACAGGTACTAAAAGTGAAGGCGTCTCAATATACTTCAGTAAGAAGCAGATTGGTTAAGAAGGATAACATGCTAGAGTTTCTCTATGTGTAGATCACACTAGACAAAAATCTGTACCATATCCTAGCTAGCTATAGGTCACCCCCATGTCCCAAGAAACTCACAGTACATACTTTGAACTACTGGAGACACTTACTATCCAACAAACCGCCCTATTCATGCTGGACTTTAATTACTGCCTGTACAGAATGGGAATCCTGCATGTTCTCATACTTTGTAAATATTGTTTTTCATTTGTTAATGCTCCTTATTAAAACCAAATCATATTTATTTTTTATACATTTCTTATTAGTTATAGATAAAATATGATAATGTCTGTATTTCATCCTAGTAATCTCAAATAATTGCCAGAAAACATTATTGTCACTATCAAAATTAAATAATTTCTTGCTATATTTATTAGTAGCATATATCCCGTTTCTAATACTTAACTTTAATTTTGTCTTTATTTTAACATATCTTATTTTCCTTCCTTCCCTCTTTGTTTCTTTTGCTTAAACATTTCACATTTTAATCTTAATTCTTAGCTCTGTAGAGAAGAGGTCAATTCTTTTTGTAAGACAGAATAATCAACTTTGTGTTATTCTAGCTAATATAATGTAATCTGTTTTAGATTTTGTTCTCTTTACCTAAAGTGAGATGTAATACTTAAACTATTATGCAGACATTTGACTGCTCTGTTTTATGCCATTTGATTGACAGCAAACATCAATCATCAGAGTTAAACATAAGACATATTTTTGAGAAAAAGAAATATATCGGTTTTGAATATAATAGCAAACTTATATATTACTTTTTATAAAGAAATGCATGTATCTCATGTTTTTTCAGCTTGCCTTTAGTAATAATACCTCATGCAAGGTGCTGTATAAATTGTATTATCCAAAGTATCTAATCCATAAATGTGATAAGAAAATCTGAAAGTTTAATATTTTTGACTTATGTAGACATAAATTATGACCAGAATGGTCATTAAAACTGAAAAAGTGCAATAGCTGCAAAATATTCACTTCAAAATAAAATTATAGTATTCGTTTTGATTCAGAGTATTACAAAGGCTATCAAAACATAAATATAATGCTGTCTATGTAAAAGTAATGTTTTCATTTTTAACTGCATCATAAAAATGTCACTAAAATATAGAGCAGAATTCATAGTCCAGGTTTCATAAGTGCATAGCGATTGTCTGCAAAGAGTGCTGCAACAAGTACATGCAAGTAAACCTAGCACAGTTTTTATGCTCTAAGGAAATGCAAAGGTATTTTGATAAACATGCCTATTTACAGCAAAAGTATAAAGTACCACAATATGAGAGGTAAGTAAATGTGAAGGACAACATGAAACCTGTAGGCTCCATATGACTTTGTATATAGTTAGATATTGCAGTCAAAAGCATGTGCAGTCACTCCTGAAAAACTTAAGGCAAGCAGTGCACTCCACACATTTTTTTACTAATATTTAAAAAAAAGGTTTATTATGTTTTATATAGGGTTATCCTTATGAGGACAGCCTGATATTTTCATTAAAGGGAGGAAAGGGGGAAACATGAAAGATTGAAAAAGGGGAGACACAACAAAGAGGGTGACATAGTAGGAAGACATTAAGACGGTTGTGCTGGAGGAGGTAAGAGAGGAAGTGTACTATGTTTTTGTCGGGGGATAGACCCTCCTATTTTTTCAATTTTATTTTTTTATATAAGAAGTTAGTGTGGGTGGGAAGTAGGTAAAAGGATGTAGGAAAGAGATTAATGGAAGGAGGAGAGTGATGAAGAATAGTGCCCAACAACAGTCTCCAGTCCACAAACGTGTCTATATCATGTTATCGAAAGACTAAAATGTCGAACGGCAATACGATCATAAATGCCATACATCTAAACTGTTCTTGTGGGGGGATGTGCCCCCTACACCCCCCCCACTAATTATATATACCAACTCCGAGATTGCACTACAGTGAGGAAAGGGCAAATTTCCTGATCCTCACTGTACCACGATCCGGCAACAACACTCTCGATGTACGGCATTTACAATATTATTGCCATTCGACATTTTCAAAATTTGATAACGTGAAGTAGACCCCCACAAACATTGCCACTGCCAGATTTTGTTGGTAGTAGAATACCCTGATGTTGAGGAGGCAGGGCCTGTGGTGATGATGTGGCCACCCCTGACTTGGGCAGTGAGTCTTCCACCCACAGAACAGATGCCTTGACTGGCTGAACTGATCTGTCTATAACCTGTTCCATGTCCTCTACCAAGTCAGGATGCCCGTGTTCAGTGAAGCTTGCCAGGTTGCCACATTACAGGATACATACAGGACCAGTGCCACCACCCTGACCCTGTAAGGATGTTCCTAGAAGAGCAGAGGGTGAAAATTCCCTAACCTGGGCAGTACACGACTGCTCCTAAGGATTTGGGATCTGTAAAAAATTGAATATAAATGGAAAAGAAAAAAAATAAATGCAGACAAAAGAATGCATAATTAAAATAAAAAAATAGAAATGAGGCAGACAAAGAGAAAAGCATACAATGTTAGAGAACATTCAATTTCTTATTTAAACTAATTATTGTTATATATCTTTGTTGAATTAAAACAGAATTTATTGGAAATGCTTATGCAAACTTGGGAAAAATGACATGGGAAGTACTTATGCATACTTGGGAAGAGTAAGTGTATCTATCAAGTCTTGGTACAGTATACATTTTGCCCTCTACTATAGTAACATAACTTATAATTATATGTTATATCTGTCACTGATATGCATTTGTTTACAATATTGTATTGAAACCACTATTTATAAACACTTGTATTTGTATATTAAATAAAATCAGTTAACAACAGCATACTACATTTAAATATTGACAGATGTTTTATATTTGGTTGCAAAAATGTACTGAAAATAACGTAGGTCTTCATTTACCTACATTTATAAATACTTGCATTTATATATAGTAATGAATTCAGTTAAAGACAGCTTACTGCATTTACACATTGACATATCTTTTATATTTGATTGCTGTAATGTACCGAAAGCAATACAGAACTTCATTTCCCATCCTTCAAAATACTTGCAGTTGTAAATAGTAATGAAATCAGTTAAACACAGAATGTCATGTCTTTCGGCTTTTCCTGGTTAGGGATCGCCACAGCGGAACTCCAGTCCGCTAATGATTGGCAGTAGATTTTTACATGCCGAGTTGCCAGCTCTGACGCACAACCTTCAACGAAGGTATGCCCATTCACGCATGTCTCCACACAGAAGACTCTCTAGCTGAGAATCGAACAGGATAACATCTTACTGTGAGGCAACAACGCTACCGCAATACTGCAGTTAATACTTTATTCATGCTTACCAGTGGTTTCAAGTATTCTGGTAAGTCCTCTACTGTGTTGAGCTTTATTGTAGGTAATATTCTCATCCGTTAGATAGAGAAGACATAAGGCAATTGTTGTTTACCTGTATTTCGTCTTTTTTCCTTAACATTTCTGATATAACTATTAATACTATGCATTTGATTAGTATATGGTTGTTTAAATATGTATTAATATATGAATTCTCATACTGTGATAATATTTCCAAAAATGCAATTTACAAATAGCAGTACTACATCTTCCTTCAAATTGATACACTTTTCTATGCATTCCCAGCTTGCCTGTTTAGGGGAGGCTTGTTGTCTGGAGTCTTTCTGTACATATTCAGTCAGGTACCTGTAAGGTGAATAACATCACATGGTCTCATTGGTGATGTCTGCAGGGCCACATCCTGCTGATACACAGACACCTGGAACACAAACAGAATACAGCATGTGAGAACACATTCTCTTAGTGTTACTAACACCAATAATGCACCATGGCTGAAAAGGTACACACACACTCTGATGTGTACCCATTACAAATGCCAGATGACAGCACTTTACACAGCATTAAATAGCTACACTCTACTAAAGTCACCCTGTGCATCAGACCCATATAAACATGTCCCTGCATCAATGGTATGGATGGCATGGATGTGGCACAGTTATCATCATATGCACAGGGTGTTATGTGTGTTTGCCAGAAGCCTAGGCTGGCCCATACAGTCGATATCATGTGTGTGTGTGTGGGGGCGGTGCTCATTAAATGGGCTGTGCAAAGGTGGTGTGTGTGGGTGTGTGGAGGTGACTTTCTGATGGTGATGTGTGTGTGTTTGTATGCACACAGTCACACCATGTGGGCGCCCTACACAGGGGTATTTTGGACAGCTGTGGGCCGTACATGGCAGTGTGTACAATTCACCATCTCTGACCATGGACATGGGAACTGGGCTTGTTGAGAGTATCACTGGCACCACCAGGATTGAGTCCAGATGCAGTACTACTCCCCGCTGGTGACTGCTGCCTGCTGGATCTGCATCCCTGTTGGGACCGGCCAGGATCACATGCCCATGGCCTGCTGCGACATGGCATGGACAGCACACTCCCTGCAGTAGTGCTGGTGGTACTTCCAGCATGGGAACGTGATGGTGCATGGCCACGTAGACTGTTAGCTAATCATGCTGCTGCCCTACAGCCACATGGCTGCTGTCCAGCATCTGCCAAATGCTTAAACACAGATATTCCATGGTCGAGGAGTGCCATGGTCTCCCTCACCATCTATCCATAACCCCAGTATGCTCACAGATGGCTGCAGTGAGTTCATATCACCACAGTCACCAGGGACGTGCTCAACCATGACCCTGTGTATATGTCTGGTATTACGTTCATTGCATACCTGTTCCCCCATGATGGCCCGAGACATGCGTCTGGTGACTGCTGCCATGGCACTTGCAACAGGGGCATGACAGGCTGCAATCCTCCTCTGAGCACTCCTGCCCATCTGCCTGTGTGGGACCTCTCCAGCACTCTGGCTATGGCTAGTGCCTGCACCCTCACTTTCCATAGTCACCACAGTAGCCTGTTCCTTGCCACCACCTGCCAACTGTCCATTATCTGTGGCCACTGGTGACGGGGTATGTGTGGGCATTGTGACTGTGTGTAGGGATGGGGTTGACAATAGTGGGATGCCAACTGATGGCACAGTATCAGCCCCTGACAGCCCCACCTGTGCTTCAATATGAGCATCATCATGGTCATATTATGCAGAGGCACTGACATCAGTATCAGAATGGGAGGGACCACAGCCACCATGTCCACCTGTGAGGGAAAAACAACATATGTAAATTACTACTGGCACTATAAGGTTTGCTGGTACACACACACACACACACACACACACACACACACACACACACACACACACACACACACACACACACACACAAACACAGACAGATGAGGTGCCTCAAAGGCATTACACAGACCTCACACTAGCCAACTGGGGGAATTCATGACACACAGTCAGAGAATAACATACACACTCTGGACGGATCCTCAGCATCATGCAGTGCAGCCCTTTCCAATTACCGTTACTACTAATATTCACCTCTGGAATACGTGAGTGGTGTTAGTAAGTGATGGCCCTTCACCTAGCACACATTGCACCCATGTAAATTATTGCTGTTCACCTGTATAGCACTATGACAACCCCTACAGAACATACCCCCGAGCTGTACAGGGTTTTGCTGAATGTCTACATGTGTGGCTCATACTCCTGTGTTTGTCTGATACATTACTGGATTGGTCTGTGGATTGGTGCCACTAAGTAATGTCCTAATTTGATATGCAGACTGCATAACCTGCAGTACACAAAGCCGGATACTCAAACTACTTCTCAAGCTTACAGTGGATATAGTAAATGTACACACACCTGTTAACATACCAGGTTTTCGTGAGATATCACATGAGACCTCGGAAATCAGGTCATAACATTGCCATCATTTCATATGACATATAACCTGTGCAATCCAAGTGAAGAACATACACATCAGTTACACGTAACATCTGGTAACTGAAATAGGTACAATAGGCTGGTTGCATGAGTGTGCACACCCTTAAAGTAATACTCTGTTAAAGCACCTTTTGATTTTGTTACAGCATGCAGTCCTCTTGGGAAGGTGTCTATCAGCATGGCACATCTTGACTTGCCAGTGTTTGCACACTCTCCCTTGCAAAACACCTTTAACTATGACAGATTGCAAGGGCATCCCCTGTGCACTGCCCTCTTCAGATTGCCCTGCATTTATCCTATTGGATGAAGGTGTGGGCTCTGACGTGGCCAGTGCAGAACATTGCATATGTTCTGGTGAAGCCATCCTTTTGTTGATTTAGATTTATGGTCTGGGCCATTGTTGTGTAGAAAGGTGGAATTCCTTACCATCCACTGCTATGTAACAGACACCAAAATGTTTTGGAGCCACAAGGGACCAGTGTTTTGGACTGTTTATAATCTCCGCTAACTTGCCTACAGCCCTAGTTCCAGCTTGTGAACAGCAACCCCAAAGCAGGACACTGCCATCACCATGCGATACCATGGGGGTGGTTTTGTTGTGGTAATGTGCAGTGGTGATATTGCACCAAACACACCTGTCAGAATTGTGGCCAAAGAGTTCAACCGTGGTCCCATATTACCATAACACATTTTCCCGTTTGCTTTTTGGAGACCTGATATATTGTTTTCAGACTTTCACCAGGACTGGATATTGTTTGGTGTGAGGAACTTCTGCCGTCTTCCAGACCTACTCTATAGGCAGGACAAGTGGAGACCATGGAAGATTGTTGTGACATGTAGTACACACCAAGTACTTGCTGGAGATTCCTGCTACTCCTTCACTGTTGCTGTAGGGCTCCTGGTAGCCTCCCTGGCCTGTTTTGGTCTTGTATTCTCATAGACTTTGGTGGGATGTCCACTCCTTTGCAATATCACTGTAGCCCCATATTTTCACCACCTTTTGATGACTGTATGCACTGTGTTCCATGGTATGTGCAATGCTGTGGAAATGTTTTGGTGCCCTTCTCTAGGCTGATACATCTCAGACATGTGGTCCCTTAGCAGCTTCATCAGCTCTATGTGAACCATGGCTGTTGCTGTAGCAGGCAGCTGGGTATATGTTAGGATAATCCTGGTAGGACAGCTGACCATTAACTGCTGTTAATCAAAGAGTCTCTGTAATTGATGGCTGTTGTGTACCCAATAAGATGTACTGCTGTAGTTATATCAAAAGCTGCCTCAACACAGTACTAGCTTCAGCCTGTGCACACATATGCATCTAGGTTGTACTATTGTTATGTGTCATTATTGTTCCCCTAACAGATTTGTTTGCTTTACAATTGAATTGTACAGGTTATAGGTCACATGAAAGGCTGGCAGTATTGTGAACTTGTCTATTGTGCTCTCATTTTTGTATATCACACATGCCTGAAATTCTAACAGGTCTGTACACCATTTATATGCACTGTATACCACTAATTTCTACACTATGAACCTAGTTTTTGGGCCTTTGTCCCCCCATTTTGTCGGTCTTTGTCCAGATGTCCTGCAATGACAGGTTGTGAGGTGTGCTATATATATCTGACATCTCCTGCAAAT
Organism: Protopterus annectens; assembly: GCF_019279795.1. Classification (NCBI taxonomy): domain Eukaryota; kingdom Metazoa; phylum Chordata; order Ceratodontiformes; family Protopteridae; genus Protopterus; species Protopterus annectens. The sequence continues at coordinate 1,359,280,029 of NC_056739.1, forward strand.
AGGCCCCTGTCATAACCACTGTGATGCAATGCAATAAACACCACCACAGGTGAACATGCAGATATTGCCAAATGGCTGAGTGTAACAGCTGTGTGCATGGTCACATGCATTAACTTTAGCATGCTTGGAGTACTGGTGAGATACAACAGGAAAACCCCATACTTACTAGGTTCAGGCTGCTGTCCCATGTGCAGACCAGAGGGACCTATGTAGTTGTGAGGGAGAGGTATTGTCAGCAAATTCACATTATGTCTTGGTACAAGATGAATGCTACGTTTCTGTACAGGTATAGTATACACTATGATATTACACAATTTGCTGTCCTTCACCATAGATGTGCACTTGTGTGCATTACTACACCTCACCCACTAGTCCATTTTGCACAGACATCTGCATCTAGAGACTCTGTAGAAGACAGTTTAAATGCTACCTTATTACATTGATGTGCAATTTGGCCTTACCTCGATGGTCCTCACCTGTTGCCTGGGTACCACCCACCTCCATAATTGCTGTTTCCCCTGTTTGAGTTTGTGTGGGGGCTACCCCAAGGTTGGTAAGGAGCTCCTCTGTCACCATAAATGGAGCTTGTGTGGCTGGTTCCCGTCGGTAGCTGTACAGTCCCTTGCTACAGCAGCAGCCGTTTGCCTGGCACGATGTATCAGGTCATTTGCTCTATGCCTGACCTGATCATATGTGCATCCATGGTGGCCCAGCACGTTCATTCTGTGGATGATCTCATCTGACAGGGTAGTCTGCTCCTGCAGATTTTGCTGACTACAGCCAGAAAGGATGGTATAGTTTAAGATTACAGCTTCTCTGATGGCTGCTTTCTCTGCATCGGTGTAAGGCAGTTGCCGCTGCATGGCACCAGGAAGACACACACAGGGAAACACATCACAGGACCTCAGACATTGCCCAGAGTTCTTTACAGAGCCAGCACATGAATATGGACTATCATTAGCCACCACTTACAAACACATCATACATCTGTACCTGGCAGCACTGTATGAACATGCATTGTACTCCTTGTCCTGATGTGTCATGTTCCCATCAATGAGGGCCAGTACATTGCATAAACCACCATTCATCTTTCACATTTGTGTAGCAGGGTGACAGTGGCTGTGTTCCTTGCAGATGGGATGTCAATGGTGCTCAGGCTTTGCTTGCATACAGTGTGTAATGGAGCTGGAAGCATATGCCTGTGTTCATGTAGGACACAGACAGGAATGCTATCAGGCCCCATGGGAACTTGCATTTGTTAACTTTGATTAGGCAGTTTGCACCTGATCCATGATGATGAGGGGAGGGGTGATGTGCTGCGCATATCCACCTATACTGATGGTGATCCAGGGGGGGTGATGTTTGCCCTAAACTTGTCTGCAACAGGTTGGCTGTAGCTATGGTGTGTGTGTATGTGCTGTGATTGACAACCATTACAGGGTGGGAAAGGTTGGTGCCTCTGAGGCTGCAGACATATGTGAAGATGGCCTTGTGATTGCCATTAGTGGATGTCTCCAATTTGTACTCATAGCTAGCCTTACAGTAATCCACCTGTAACCTAATATGCTTGTTCAGACAAAGGTTGACATGCTGCCCAGTTGGTGTCTGCTCTTACTTTGCCCTGTACAACCAATATAGCATCACATTATGTGCTTTGTACATTGCTGTTGTCCAACAAAGGGGTTTACTCTACTTTGGTGGAGACAGGTTTTACAAGTACGGTATTTCTGAGACCATACAGCTATGTGGGTGGTCATATATCTGTTTGTAGTAGGCATGCACACAGGGTCAGAACACAGTTGGCCACCTCTACAATTTTAATGTGACACTCATGATTATTATACTACCTATGTCTGTGTCAGGGCAATGCCACAACCAGTAGTTGTAGAGGTGTAACTCTGTTGGATGCACAGAAATTAAGGTTACACACGTGTACAACATGTACAGCTTATTCACCTGAAGTTTTGCATGCCATGTCAGTTGTGAGGCAACGAGGTACACCTGCCCATACATACATATGCACAGGTAATACCTGATATACATTTCTGTTCTATGTCAGTATAGCACACTGTAATTACAGTCTTGCTGCTCATTCAGTCATGTCAACCTGTTAGGGCAGGACATCTGTTGGGCAACGCACATACATGGTGGGCTATGGGCCACAATTAGTGACACTTTCTTCATATTGCTGTTAATACACATATGTCATTTGATAGTGCACTAGCCTTTGCATTCACAGACATACCCTGGAGCATGTCTGACGCTCATATGGCAAGCAGCAGAGAGGTTAAAGGCTAGGTGTGTAGTAGTGTGGGTAGAAAAGTACAGTTGTGCACTCTTACCATAAATGTAGATGTTCGAGTGTGTTCACTGTTGCAGTCATGACTGTAGGGTTCTTCCTGCCAGCAGCAGTCCCCGATCGGCCAGAGTCCCAAAGTCTGGATTGGGCGTCAACTGAGGTCACTTTTATCCTGACGTCAATGCGCCTGAAGGTATAAAGACCTCAGCTGACACCATTTCCCCAGTTTTTCTGGCCCCAGATGTCAGGTGCCCAGAAAGAAAAGGCTAAAAAAGAAACCATGCCCAAAACCTCATCAGCCAAAATACCTCATAACAGATAATACTCAAAGAAAAACAAAAGAGGGGTAGGAGGAGGGTAGCAGACTGCAACAGTGAACACACTCGAACATCTACATTTATGGTAAGAGTACACAACTGTACTATGTCCTTCATGGTTCACTGTTGCAGTCATGACTGTAGGGTTGAGTCCCAAAGCTAAGAAAGGGTGGCTGGAGGAGAAACAGAGGGAGCGATCACAAAACCTTGCAAAACTGCAGAAGCAAAACCAGCCCTGGATTTAGAATAGAGAGGGAGGTTGTAATGCTTAGAAAAAGTATGTACAAAACTCCAAGTAGCAGCCTCTAAAATATCCTTGGTAGGAACCCCACAAAGAAAAGCTGCTGAAGTAGCAGTAGCCCAGGTAGAATGAGTCCTAACATTAACAGGAACTGGATTGCCATGATAAGAGTAACAGAACTTGATGCAATGGGCAATCCACTTGGAAATAGTTTGCTTAGTGATTGCTTTCTCTTGAACAGTAGGAGCATAAGCGACAAACAACTGATCAGATTTCCGGAATATCTTGGTCCTGTCCAGGTATAAACGAAGCTGCATGGGCACGTCTAAAGAGTGCAAAAGACTTTCTTCCTCACTTTGAGGATTAGGATAAAAGGTAGGCAAATTAATAGACTGATTCAAGGCCACTGCCGAAACCACCTTGGGCATAAAGGTGGGATTAGTCCGTAGAGATACCCTGTCCTGATGAAAAATAAGGAAGGGTTCCACAGCCATGAGTGCTTGCAATTCTAAAATTCTTCTAGCAGAGGTAATAGCTAAAAGAAAAGCAGTTTTCCAAGACAAAAATTTCAAATCCATGGAAGCTGCAGGTTCAAAAGGAGACAAGGTTAATTTTTCCAAAACATAGTTAAGATCCCAAGTGGGAACAGGAGCCCTCATAGGGGGCCGAATATTCTTAGCCCCTCTAAGAAATTGTTTAAGTAATGGATGAGAAAAAATCGGAGGATCCGTATCGTAATGTGCAGAAATGGCAGAAGCATGAAGCTTAACAGACGAAAAAGATAGGCCTGTATGTAATAACTCTGTCAGATACTGTAAGATCAGAGGAATGTTCGGAACAGCAGAATCACCACCCTGGACTTGATTCCAGGAGCAAAATCTTTTCCATTTACCCGCATAAGATTTTCTAGTGCTGTGCCATCTAGCTTTAAGGATTACATCCATGACCTGTTTGGAAAGGATAGAGGTGTTTACAGACCCTGGATCCACCAGGCAGCTAGATTCAGAGTTTTGACATGACTGTGCAGTATCCGGCTGTCCCGTTGAGACAGTAGATGAGGGATTTGAGGCAGAATCCAGGGGGGCTCCTGAACCAGGGTCATCAGAGTGGAATACCAGAATTGCTGAGGCCAATTGGGAGCCAGTAAAATCATTTGCGGTCTGTCCTGTTTTATCTTCAGAAGTACCCGAGGTAGAAGAGGAAAAGGAGGAAAAGCATATACTGAGAGGTGTTTCCAACTGAATGAGAGGGCATCCACTTTCCATGCCAGTTTGTGGTAGGTCCTTGTGCAGAATGTCGGAAGTTGATGATTCTGAGGGGAGGCAAAGAGATCTATGTCCGGACATCCCCACGCCTTTATAATCATCCTGAATATCCGAACATCCAACATCCATTTTTGTGGATCCGAAATGTGTCTGCTCAATGTGTCTGCCAGAGTGTTGTCTTTTCCTGGCAGGAATTGTGCTTGTAAGTTGACACTGCAGGTCAGAGCAGTGTACCATAGAGTCATGGCTAATCTGCACAGGAGGTAAGAGTGAGAGCCCCCCTGCCTGTTTATGTACCACATCACTGTAGTGTTGTCTGTCTGTATCAACAATTGTCCTGGTAGAAGAAGGTCCCTGAAGGCTATCAGGGCATTCTGTACAGCTAGCATCTCCTTCAAATTTATGTGCAGGTGTGTTTGCTCCTTTGTCCAAACACCCTGAAGCCATCTCCTGTGCATGTAGGCTCCCCAGGCATAATCTGAAGCATCCGTTGTCAGAACTGGGTTGGTCGGTGGAGGACAAAAAGGCTTCCCCTTGTTCTGTAGACAGGCTTCGGCCCACCAAAGAAACTCTTGCTGGAGACAAGTCAAAATCATGATCACTGTTTCCAAACTGTGGTAATGCTGAGACCATACACTCTTGAGGTACCACTGCAGTTTCCTCATATGCAGACTTGCATATGGTATTAGTAGAATGCAGGAAGCCATGTAACCCAAAGCCTGCAGAATTTTTCTTGCAGTCAGCTGTTTCATTGAAGCCAGGTGTCGGAAAGAAGAAGCCAGTTGCACTTTTTTGTCTGGTGTCAAGGAAGCCATCTGGGTTGTAGTACTCAGAAGAGCACCCAGGAAAGTAATCTGTTGTGTGAGTACCAGATTTGATTTCTTTAGATTCACTGTGAAACTGGTACTGAAGAAGATGCTGCACAAAAGCTAGATGCCGAAATAGAGTGTCTTTGTCGTCCGCTTGAATAAGACATTCGTCCAGATAAGGGTATATTTGAATCCCCTTCTGTCTGCCAAATGCCATTACTGGTGCCAGGCACTTTGTAAAGACCCTGGGCACAGTAGATAAGCCAAAGGACAGCACAGAGAACTGGTAATGCTTTGAGCCCGCTTTGAAACGCAGATACCTTCTGCACTCTTGCCTTATAGGAATATGCAGGTAAGCTTCTTTTAAGTCCAAAGTCACCATCCAAGCATTCTTGCCCAACATAGGGAGCAGCTGCTGCAGAGTGATCATCTTGAATTTTTGTATATCTAGGAAGGTGTTTAGTACAGAAAGGTCCAGGATTGGTCTCCACGAATTTTCCTTCCTGGGAACCAGGAAAAGTCTGGAATAAAAACCTTGCCCTATTTCTAAATTTGATACCAATTCTATGGCCCTCATAGCCAGGAGGGACTGAACCTGCCGTTGCACCTCTGCCCACTGATGATTTGGCAGATCTGGCCAACCGTTCGGTTTTGGCAAGGTGTGGAAATGAAATCTGTAACCTCTTGAGACTATGTCCAGAACCCATTTGTCCCGGGTTATGTGGCTCCAGTTTTGAAAAAAAAGAGAAATCCTTCCTCCCAAAGGTGTTTCCAGGAGAGGAGCCCCTGGAACCAGAAAGGGAGAGTCATAAAGACTGTTTTTGGTAGGGCTGAGACTTCTCTTCACCTTCCTTGGGAGAGGGGGCACTCCACTGCCTATTCCTAAAATGGGTCTGTGCCTCTGGAACACCTGAATCTGCCTCTCTGAGACCTGTCCAAGCCTGGAAAGGACCAAGGTTTAGCTGGTCAGTGTCTGCTAAATCTAGGAGGTTGCACCTGTAGAAAATCCTTAACCGTCTGCATAGATTTGGCTTTGTCCTCCATTTTCTTTAATACCTCTTCAGCTTTGGACCCAAACAGAACATCATGCTGCAAAGGGGCATCCAAAAGTTTGGCTTTAACCTGATCCGGCAAGCTTTGTTCCTTTAACCAAGCATGTCTTCTAATAACTGCACCAGTTGTTACAGCCCTACAAGAAGCTTCCAAAGAATCAAAACCACAATGCAGGGTATGTTTACCCACCTGTTCAATAGCATGCAATAAATCCTGTAACTCCTGATTATCCGCACCAATAGAAACAGCTGACATCTTTTGTTTAAATAGAGACAAAAGGTATTGCTAATACTTCAGCATATGAAATTGACAGTTCAAAGCCCTAATAGACAATGTAGCAGAAGTATAAACTTTTTTACCCCATCTCTCCAAAGCCCTGGACTCTCGGTCAGAGGGAATAGGATTTTTAGCAGAGGCCACTTTAACACCCTTAGGACCCTGAGAAATTGTTTCCAGATCAGGTGAAAGATTCTTAAAAAGAAACTTGTGAGAATCTGGAACCCTATAATACCTATCCGGTTTGACCGGAGCAGGGGGAAAAGAATCAGGAGAGAGAGAAGCTTCCGAAAAAATATCATCTACAATGTCCAATACAGGGGAAATAGCCAGAGGCCTATGCTGTGGGAGCAGAAGAAAATCCCTAAGCCTTTTCTTGGAATCAGAAAATTCCTGCCCTTCCCAGTGAAAATGCACCCTCATATCATGCAAAGTTTCACCAAAAGAATAATCCCCAGGAGGAGAGGCTGAAGGAAAGGAATCTTCAGCATCAGAATCCTCATAAGGAGGAAAAGAATAATCCTGCTCAAGGGAATAAGCAGAAGAAACAGAAATTTGGAATCATAATCGGACTGTAATCTAGGCTTCTTGTCAGGAGGGGGATGTGAACCCCTGATCATAGTTAAAAGATCTTCAGCCATCCTAAGCATCTGCCTCTGAGACCTAGGACCCTGATCAAAAGGTGCCTTTGCTTGCCATTTCACTTTAGCTGGAGCCTTAGACTTTGTCTTTGAATGAAAAACTGAATCCACATTTACAGGAAGCTGCGAAGGCCTGAGAACTCCCTCAGAAGCCGGTACCTGCCTACCAGCTCCGGACCCAACTGAGGGAGCAGTATCCGAAGGTCCAGTCCCTGGCAATTCTGAAGACCCCATCAGCTCCACACCGGAGTTGGTACAGGCAATTGGTTCAAAAGAGGCGGACGACAGGGGCTGCAAAGGCGCCTCACTGACGACCGATGAACCAGCAACTGGCAATAACTGAGTAACATCCTTTGCTGTGGAACTCGGAGGCCTGTCTGCATCCTTGCGCCTCTTACACACCCCAGAAGCCGGAAAAGAATCTGAAGACATGTTATAATTAAACCTTTTTCCAAAATAGTAAAAGGCAAAGTTATATCTACGCCTAATAGTACGCTGATTAAATCTAGCACAAAACACACAATTAGCAACATCGTGGTCAGGACCCAGGCAGAGAATACAGAAACAGTGAAAATCCCTATGAGGTATCTGCTTCCCACAAGAAATACAATTATTAACTTTTTCTGACATCTGACTGGAGCAAGAAAAAGACCTCCCCAATGGGGTACTTATCTTGTAAAATGAAAATCCTGGGATTAAATCCAAAAACAAACAGGAACAGGCCGACCAGAATCAGTGAACTGCAAAGGGCACCGCGCGGCAAGAAAGACTGGGCAAATGGTGTCACCTGAGGTCTTTATACCTTCTGGCGCATTGAAGTCAGGATAAAAGTGACCTCAGCTGACGCCCAATCCAGACTTTGGGACTCTGGCTGATTGGGGGCTGCTGCTGGCAGGAAGAACCCTACAGTCATGACTGCAACGGTGAACCACGAAGGACATCTGTTAATGTTGTGAGTATGACTGGTATGGGGACAGAGCTAGCTGGTATGTTGTACAGAGGTAAGGTGGATATATTGTGCATGTACCCGAGACCAGATGGAAGGGGTGTACAGCTGTTTGCATCGGAGTCAGGTACAAATAGTTCTATCATGGTGTTTATGGGAGGAGAAATGGTGTAGGGGTTAACCTGAAGGAACATTATGCCAAGAGTGTTTGTGGAGGTGATAAGAGTGTTGGGTAGAGTGATGTTTAGGAGGCTGGGAATTGATGGTGTAATGTTGACAGTTGTTAGTGCATATGCTCCACTACTTGCATGTGTGATGGATGAGATAGATGTACTTTGTTGGGGTTGTATGATGTGGTGATGAGTGTACCCAAGGGTGAGTGAGTGGTGATTGGAGCAGATTTCAATGGGCATGTTGGTGAAGGAGACATAGGGGATGCAGAAGTGATGTGTAGGTATGGTGTTATGCAAAGGAATGCAGAAGGTGAGATGATGGTGGTGTTTGCAACAGAGGTTGGACATGGGTGTGGTGAATACATAGTTTTACAAGACCGAGGGGCATAGGGTGACATACAAGAGTGGAGGAAGATGCACACAGGTGGATTATCTCCTATGCAGGTGGGGCTGTTTGAAGGGGATTGGTAACTGTAAAGTGGTGACAGGGAAAAGTGTAGTTAGGCAGTATGGAAGGTTGGTCTGTGGGATGATGTTGGTGATCAAGAAGAGGGGTAGGAGTGTGAGGGCAGCACCATGGATCAAATGGTGGATACTGAGAAAGGGTGATTGTGAGGCTGAGTTCAGGGAAGAGTTAAGACAGGCAGTGGTTGGCAGTGAAGAGTTAGCAAATATCTGGGTAACTACATATGAGCTAGTAAGGGAGATGAGTAGAACGGGGCTTGGTGTGACATCTGCACAAGGGAAGGAGGACAAGGATACCTGGTGGTGGCCTGAGGAAGTACAGGGAAATATACAGAGAAAGAAGTTGGCCAAGGAGAAGTGAGATTGTCAGACAGATGAAAAAAGTAGACAGGTGTATAGAGAGATGGGGTGCATGGCAAAGAGAGTGGTGGTAAAGGCTGAGGATGGGGCATCTGAAGGGTTGTATGTAAGGTTGGACACCAAGGTTGGAGAATTGGACCTTTTCCAATTGGCTTGACAGAGGCATGTAGCTAGGAAGGATGTGCAGCAGATAAGGCTGAGAAAGGATAATGGTGGAACTGCACTCACAAGTGAGGAGTGTGTGTTGAGCAGGTGGAAACAGTACTTTGATGGGCTGTTGAATGGAGAGAATGAGAGAGTGAGAAGGTTGGATGATGTGGGTATGATGAATCAGGACATGCAACAGATTATCAAGGGGGAAGTAAGGATAGCTATGAAGAGGTTTAAGAATGGAAAGGCTATTGGTCCAGATGACATACCTGTGGAAGAATGGAAGTGTTTAGGACAAATGGCAGTGGTCTTTTTAACCGGATTGTTTACTGTAATCTTGGAAAGTGAGAGGATATGTGAGGAATGGATAAAATGTGTTTGGGTACTGATTATGAGAATAATGGTGGTGTGCAGAGCTGTAGTAACTACAGAGGGATAATATTGATCAATCACAGCATGAGGTAATGGTAAAGGGTGGTGGAAGCTAGGCTAAGAAGGGAGGTGAGAATTATTGATCAGCAGCATGGTTTCATGCCAGGAAAGAGCAGTACAGATGTGATGTTTGCTCTGAGAGTGTTGATGGGGACATACAGAGAAGGTCGGAAGTAACTTGGTTGTGTCTTTGTGGACTTAGAGACAGCATATGACAGGATGCCTAGAGAGGAGTTGTGGCATTGTATGACATGGTCAGGAGTGGTGGAGGAATCCATGAGAATGCAACAGGATATGTACAAGGCTAGTGTAACAGCAGTGAGTTCTGCATTGGGAGTGACAGGTGTGTTTAAGGTGGAGATGGAAGTACATCATGGATCAGCTATGAGCCCTTTCTTATTTGCAGTGATATTGGACAGGTTGACAGACATAATCAAGACAGGAGTCCCCTAGACTGTGCTGTTTGCAGGTGACATTGTGGTCTGTAGTGAGAGTAGAGAACAGGTGGAGGAGACCCTGGAAAGGTGGTGTTGTGGTCTAGAGAGGGGAGGAATGATGGCCAGCAGGACTAAGATGGAATATATGTGTGTGAATGGGAGGGAGGATGGAGGAATGGTGAGGATGCAAGGAGTACAGCTTTCAAAGCTGGATAGGTGTAAATACTTGGGCAGGATGTGGGTGGTGGGAAAGAGGGTCAGGTGTGATTTGTGACAGTCGAGTACCATTAAGAGTGATAGGGAAGGTCTACAAGAGGGTAGTGAGACCAGCTATGTTATATGGGTTGGACACATTGGCACTGAAAAATGAGGCACAAGTCAGAGCTGGACGTAGCAGAGTTAATGATGGTATGATTTGCACTGGGTGTGGCCTAGCAGTGTCACAGTCAGGACTGTGCAACACACACTCCAGTAGTGATCATATGTGAGCCATCCTTTCCTGGGGTAACTTAGGGCCCTGAGCTGTGTTCTATGTCACTGCAGACAGACACAGTTTCTATGGGCATAGGATCTGTTCAGCAATATATCAGTACAACATGTGTTGTTTGAACTTCCTATTTTCCACGTTTACATGCCCCTTACTACATTCCATTGCATGTATAATTGTTTGACATAGCTGTGTTTTTTTGTTTTCAGTTCAGTTGGTATACTCCATCAGTCTCAATGTGTGTCTGTCTGTCTGTTTGTTTGTGTGTGTGTGTGTGTGTGTGTGTGTCTCTCTCTCTCTCTCTCTCTGAGACATATGTAGGATATACATCTGTTTTGTATAGGCAGCAGCTTGCCTTTAGTAAATAAGGCTCATGAGCAGCTGATGGCCCATGCACCAATTGGAGTCCCCCACATGCTAATTGCATGTGGAACAGCTGTGGTATCATTCCCATACCCAATAGCATGGAAACACACTCCTATAACTGAGTACTTCATGTGGGTGTTGCTCCTTTCCCTTGCCTGGGAGGAGGACTTTATGGAGGTGTGTGACGAACAGCATCATAGAGTGTAGTTGGGAATAGCTCTTACAACAAACACTGTGGAGACAGCCCAACAAACTGGGGATAATGTTCCAAACATAGGGACAGAATGTAAGCATTGCTGTTATACAGTTGAAGTAATGCTAGTTTGACATGGTTGGTGTGGATATGGCTGCTCTGCATGAATTTAAGTCTGATAGTGTTATGTGGTTGACATAACTCTTAACTGTAGGGCTATCTGCAGACTTGCCAGAGTTGGGACTCTTATATTTGGTGTGTTACTCACACATTTTTTGGCCTTATAAATTCAGTGGCATACTCTGAGGATTGCAGTCAGTAAATGGTAACATCCATGTGTGTTTCTGACTTCATATCCCACAGAACAGGTATATTACAACAACCCTGTTACACCAGCAACTTTCTCAGCTTATGACAGCAATATGCCAATAATGTCCCTATGTTTGGACCTCTAGGCTTTGTCCAGGTGTCATGCTGTAAGAGGTGGATAGGTATAGTATATCATTATATAGTGACTTCATTCCAGATATCATCCCAGTGATGTATCAGACTGCCAGACATGTTATGTGTAGAAGGCCTTATATATGAGGACAAAGCCTGGACGTACTGTGGGAATCGATACAGTTGAGTGGACAGTGTATTTCTGGCAATTGTTGACAGACTGTCAGGATTGTGTAGCAGAGTATTGTGAATGTGTTATTTGGCCTGTGTAGGGAGGGGGGTAGATGTAAGTGTTGAGGGTCCTCTTCTATCTGACTTTGCATGCTGCTCCAGCTTCTGGTGCTCTATCAGCTGTATATGTTTGTAGGGGCAGACTGACACATGTCCCATACTAAGATCAGGCATCAGACTATACTGTGAATTGGGCCAGTATATACAGGGGTAGTGTGCGAGTGGCAAACATGCTGATGATTTTGTTCACACAGTCCATATACTCTACTGTTCCTGTGGCTTACCAGTATGTCACTTTGAATGTGATGAGATTGGTTCTGGATATGCACTTTCATGCTGGTGTCTGTTAGTCGGTGCTGTTACATCCCTGTAGAGCCTGATATATTTGCAATTACATGTGTATTCCACCATAGCAAAATTGGGTTAGTGTTATGTCAGTCTGCCTGTAGTTTAGACAGTACTTGGTGACATGCCTAGCAGCGCAGTGTAGTTTCCCTACTGTGATGTTATGTCCCGATATTTATCAGATGTACTGTTACCTGGCCCCCATACATGTTGTGTATGTCTGACACATTAGTGGGATGATGTGAAGATTTATGTCAGTAACTAGTGAGGAGTAATTTGGTTTTGGACATGGGCTATTCCAGTCAATATATGATACAACAGACAGAAGGGTGTTACTGCATCAACTGTGTCACCTTATCTACTCCCGTATTTGGGATATGTTCCCAGTTTCATGGCTTTATACCCCCCTTTGTCAGGCTTGGTCCAGATTTGTTGCACTAAGGGGTCCTGAGCATACCTCTTGACTGGCCAGATTGTTTCAGACTGTCCAGGATTATTGTTCATATTTATGTTCTCTTCCACATAATCATTATTTTCATTTTTGTGGTAAATCACTGTGATGGTGTGAGGATTTCGGTCAGTGAATGATGGCATACATTTCAGTTTCAGAACTCACATCCTTCTGAACATGTATGCTGACAAAAACCCTGTTACTGTAGTAACATTCTACATTTATAACTGCAGTACGTACATTATGTCCCTGTTCTTGGACCATTGTCCTCCCATTTTAACAAGCTTTGTCCAGAATTATTGCACTAAGAGGTGTAGAGGTATGGTGCTGGGTATGACTCCACTACACGTTATGAGTATATATATATATATATATATATATATATATATATATATATATATATATATATATATATATATATATATATATTCATTTTTTTATATCTATACATATGTTTATATAAAAATATATATGTATATATTCTATACATATTTGTTTTATATGTATAGCTCTATATATCTGATGTATATACTTTTTAATATTTATCTATCACCATACACATCTATATGTGTATATGTATATATACTAAACATAACTGATTCCACAGTGTTTGTTCCCTACTATTCTATACCTGTACTGAATGATATATTTTAAAAATCAGCATCCATTATTACAGCTTAGGTGGTATAGTGGTACATTGCTCTGACAGTGGTGTACAGTGTCCTGGGTTCAAGACTTGGTAGGGCAGATTATGTTGTTGCTGGGCAGAACAGTGGCTGATGGAAACAGGGTGATTAAGGCAGTTTTAAACAGTTGTAAGTGGGTTTGCACAATGGTAAGCGATGCAAACACACAGTTAAATGGGAAACTGCTTAATCTGTGTAGGCATCACTCAAACTCGTTTACCCCCACACTAATTTCTTTAAAAGAAAAGAAAAAGGGGAGATAAGAAAGTTTTGAAAAACAGGGGCATGCAGAGGGAAAAACAATATGAAAAATAGCTAGGTATGTGCAGAATGGGCATAGGGAAGGTCCATAGCTGTCTATTTCTGATACAGCAGCAGCTGTACATTTGTACAGAATTTGGAGGTGAAGTTGGACACGCAAACCTATGAGAGAGGGGTGAGGACAACCGTAATGTGTTGTTAAGCCAATTAGACCAGATTATGTGTCCAGTGGACATGTGCAAAATGGACAGCTATGTATAGGGTGAATTTTTTTGTGAGAATAGATTATCTTTATTTTTATACGGTGAGAGTGGGATGTTGGGGAAGGATAGTAGGTATATTTGGGGAGGTAGGTTGGGTAGGAAGACAGATAGGACAGATAAGACAGCAGACAGGGGTGGTATATGACACATGTGTAGGGTAAACACCTTGGATGGGGAGGGTGGTTGGGAATCGGACGCCCACGAGCCCCTAAATGGATACAGTGGGACTGAGGTTTACACCCATGGGCAGTCACCACTGCACCTTCACAGCCCCAAAGGTGGCTGTGCTGGGAGCTGAGCAGAAGGGACAGGCTGACCCTCAAGATGCACCACATGGCCCTCAAGCTGGCATAGCTGATCTCTGAACTCCTTTTGATGCTCGCTATGCACCAAACCCCAGACCTGACTACGGGTGACAGTGTCCTGTCCGCGCTTGCCCCATCCCCTGAGATGGTTCCACCTGAAGGTGGTGCAGGATCAGCAGATGAGGATGTCCTGGGTTGGGTCCCAGATGTGCTGAGGCCTGGTGCCATGGCCAGTTGAGGCGGGACAGGCTGATCCACTGGGATCAGGCTTCTCAGACGTGCTATGGTGTTAAGGTTTTACAACATATGTTGGTTAGTCATGAACAACACATCCCAGGATTAGTTATAACAGCATGCATGGGTGTTCCCATTAACCCAAAACAACAAATTTGAAGCAGTTGTATAGCAAACAGAACACATGCATATATGGAACCATAGTGGACATTATAACAGCATGCAGGTTACATTGATAGCAACAGGCCACCAATGATAGTATTTGAACAGGAAACATTAATAATCAAATGTTTAAATATTTTTTAGAACAACAGGACACATGTCCCAACAGTAGGTTTGGTGAAATACATACCCATTGATTTATATTTTTAGATTATTGGTGCAGATAGGGTGAGAGAGAGAGAGAGAGAGAGAGAGATGTCAATTAACAACTGTATAGGCGTCAATTGCTCACAACTTTAATGATCATTGCTCTAATCATTACTTTCCAGGTATTACCTATCTTTACATTGACCTAAGGCCTTGGGTTGGGCTGTGGTATGTTTGAACACATTGTATAATTACAGCCTTCTTACAGCTCATTTATACCTTTTCTTACCTGGCAGACCTGTGGAGGAAATTACTGTTAACACTACCTGACTGTTTCTACCCATATTCACATAGTCAAGTTACATATGTGTGTGTGTGTGTGTGTGTGTGTGTGTGTGTGTGTGTGTGTGTGTGTGTGTGTGTGTGTGTGTGTGTGTGTGTGTGTGTGTGTGTGTGTGTGTGTGTGTGTGTGTGTGTGTGTGTGTGTGTGCTACTGCCATACTCCACCTTGATTTCTATCAGTCACCCTGGGTGTTGGCAGCAGTGGCCACTAGCTGTGACAGTGTGACACTTGAGGGACATTTCTTGGAGGAGACTAATTGGTGTATGTACTTATCTTGCTGTCATTTGCAGCCTTGTGGTTGGACAGTGGGGGTTGTACACAGTGTATAATTACAGCCTTCTTACAGCTCATTTATACCTTTTCTTACCTGGTGGACCTGTGGAAGAAATTTCTGTTAACAATACCTGACTTTTTCTGCACATATTCACATATTCGTGGGTGAGATTATGCATACAGCTTAACACCAGTTCCAGGACCTCCTGAGGCGAAGCCCAATGCCTGCCCTCCTGGTTCCCATGCGCCTTTCTCACCTGGCGGATCTGTGGAAGAAATTTCTGTTAACAATACCTGACTTTTTTTACACATATTCACATATTCCTGGGTGAGATTATGCATACAGCTTAACACCAGTTCCAGGATTCGACCCACGCTTGTTTGTGCAAAAAGGTACAATAAGGGTGTGTTTCATCGCAATGAGCTACTGGGGAACTGTTGTTTCTTTCTTGACTGTTTTCTGTATAATACTCTCTTGTTTGGATAATCTCCTTTGTAATTCTGACATTCATGCATGGCAGATAGTTCTTATACTGTGTATTCATACCTTCACATATTACAGTATGGAAAAAAATGGTTAACACAACATTACTATTCAGGCATCAGATCTTGGTGCAGGGAACATTTCTTATAGTTAATCTGTTTTACAACTCCACCATCTTTGTCAGATGAGCCTTAATTAATTAATGCTGTCAGAGCCATAGCTACTGTGCAGAACCTATACACATTCAGATTCATACTACCACATAGCAAAGTGAACACAACAGTCTGGGGTTTTGAGTTTTATTGACAGGTACTGACACTTTTATTGATATATATCCTGTGCATCAGTATTACTCGGCTAATGTCTCATTTATTCAGTACAAACAATACACATTTCTAACTACTGGCAGCTTTTCTATTTATTTGCCCTGAGTAGTGCAAGTTAGATTTGTACTCACCAGCCTCGTAACACAGCCTTAGCAGCCAGCTGGCATGGGCATCCACGTTCGCAGCCCTCTCATCTGCAGCTGTACAGGAGATAGAGAAACATTTATGCATAGCTATCCATCTCATACTTAGGCTGGACTTTGTTACACAATAATTGATACTGATACTTACACACTGCTGGGACATTCTGTGCCCAAGCGCCTTGGATCCACTGGTCCAAGAGGTCCCTCTTCCTATGCTTCAGGTCAGCATAATGGTGCCAGACCTGCTCACCAGTCTGAGGGATACCAGTAGCACTGGTGAGGTCATGTGCAAGATGGTCCCAGGCCTCCACTTTGTATTAGGAGCCCTGGTACTGGTCCTGTAGCAGTCTCCCTTCATGGTATTTTACAAGGAGTCCAACCACGAACCTGGACTCCTGAATGCCCCAACGCTGCACCCAAAAGTGCACAACTTCACCAACACCAGCCATAGTGCCTGCAGTGATCAGCTACAACTGGTTATAGTTGTATTCCCACCTGCGGGGTTTAAATAGGGCTGGATTACTGCCCTTTGCCCTGATTGGCTGATTTTGAATATGCTGAGCTAAGCTAAGTGACGGGCAAACCCACTTAGCACAGATAAGCATTGCTTATAGGGGTCGATGCTAAGCACTGCTTACCAGTGCGCAAATCCACTTAGCAACGTTAATTATTGCTAAGCATACAAATTTAAGCAATGCTTACTCTGGCTAAGCATAGCTGAGCACAATTTTAGCATCGTTCAGCTTTCATTTTATGGACTATCAGGATTGTGGGGTGTGAAGACTGGTAGTGATGGGTGAAGGCTGCCAGCCTAGCCAGACAGAATTGTGCAGATAATTCTATCATTTGTAAATATGAATGTTGAACTTAAAACAATGTGGCAACATTGCCGTCTGCTGTAAAGAAAGCTATGTCAAGCATTTCTTGTTGGTCCTTTGAAATTAAAATTCTGTCATCACGGCCTTTGATTTTTTACAAGTCATCTCCAGTCTGGCTAGATGAAGGCTTCCTGCCTATTGTTTTAAGGCTAAGTTAATGACCAGAATTTACATATGGAATGTCCTTTATTGCTCTAAGTGTAAAAGAATGTAAATGCAGTTTCTGTCAGCCTGGGAACACCAGGAATGTGTAAAAGATGATGTAATGCTTAGCAGAACTGGAGTTTCAATTTAAACAGTGAGAACCAGAGAGTATTAAGCATTTTTGTCTGGACATCCAACTCAGCACTTCCTTGTGCTCTCTTTTTGTAAGTAATATGTTAGAACTGTGTTTTCTTTTAGGAATAACTAGAAATTAGAAAGATTAGACAAAGTGCTTTTCTGTGATGTCAGAACTGTACTACTGATTTATTTTAAGTATTTCTGTGTGGTCTCTGAACTTTTGACTAGCACTGTATAGTAGAAAGTATTGTCTTGTGGTTTTAATTATTTATTATTATATATTTTAAAACTTTTTAACTGTGGCTGGTTTTGTGTAGAGATAGTTTAAGCTCTAGAGTACATTGCATATTTATAGAGTTTACTGTCCAGGTCACTCCAAATAAGCTTTGACTGTTTAGTCACATCTACCAATTGGATAATAATATTGCACAGTAATAACTGGACACCCTTTTAAGGGTCTTTGTGTACCTGATAATTATTAGTGGGTGGTGGCAGCTGGCACCACCGTATAGTCTGGGAAAAAGGGGCACAGCTGTAGAACCTGCACCAGCCTTGCCCAGAAGTGTCTGTGGTTGTGTAAACTCTTATCTCAAAGTGTGTGTGTGTCAGCTACTTGGGCAGGGACACGAAGCACTGGTTAGACAGAGAGGGTGCTGGAGATTTTAGCTTGCCCACTAGGCTGAGATCTGAACCCTATAGCTGTGCCAGTGGGGAGTCTTATTGGGGACCTGGGGAGAAAGGGAGTGACCAACCCAGGACTGACTGTGATCTCTGTGTGCTCTTAAGGGAAATTGCACTTTACTGTGTGTATTTGTTATCCTTTTCTCTCATATGAGACGCCCTCTCTGGTGTTAGTGGTGAGGATTGAGGATCCTTGATTGCTGAGCCAGGGCACGGGTGTCACATGGGGTTGATTCCATCTTAATGACATCTTATGATATGTATGTTTCCCTCCATAACATCCCCCTATGTGTTTTCATTACATTATATTCTTTTGTGACTATACTGTATGGGACATGAGTGTTTATATGGGGGTTTCACATCTGTACTACACTGACACCTCACATGTGAACCTGCTACACTACCCTGGTTAACAAATATATATTATTCACGACCTATTTATAGAAAAAGATACTTTCAGTGCTGTTTTCACATATAAAAATTAATAGACAGCATTAGGGCTCAAACCATGAATGACTGCATGCCAAGCAAAAGTTCTGACTACTATGTTATCTCACTTTGTCTATTTTGGCAGTATATTTCTATTTAGCTCCTTCAGATGTTTAAGCTATGCTATACGCACACCCACTCAGCTACGCTTAAACTTTAGTGGGGATGGGGAAAAATTAATTATTTGTTTTATTTTTATTAGTTTAAGATGTGCACATAGCTAACAGTCATACCTCTTCACCTTTTACAGCATACAATGTGGACGAAGCCTAACATGATGGGAGGGCAAAGAGGACAGAGTTTAAATATTGCTCTTGCAAACTTGGAAAGTTGATGACTAACACATTTTGCATTAGCATGACTTACTTGGAGGATGTGGGGTCTTACACTCATATGTTTGTCATTATTTAATGACTTCAAGCATCAGCTCTTTGTCAGGACACAAATCTGGACATTCTGCAGATATCTGTTCAGTTGGGGGTATGCTGACAGTGTCTGCGGACACTGGTTTTCTTTTCAAAGTGCCATACAGCACTTCCTGAGTGCAGGGAGCATGCTTATTGTGCGAGCAAAGCTCTGACAAGTCCCCTGCACTCGTTCATGGATCATGCCCATGCAAGTTATACAGCAGCGCACCTTCATGAATATGCAAGTCACACTGCTGTGCTGCACGGGCATGATCCGCTCCATGCAGGAATAGCACTATTCCTGCATGGAGTTTAATGAATCCCAGGGATTGTGTATGACAATATTAAATAATCTGATGTGCAGTACCTTAGCCAATAATGTAGTTACAACTGATGAAACATTGCATAATATAAAAAAATCAATCTGATACATTTTCATTCAATTGCAATGTATGAACTCCTGTTTAATACTGAAGTAACACCTTTTCCTAATTGTTCTACTTCAGGACATTCAATATGTGCACAATTAGTATGGTGGCACACCATGAATCTGTGGCTACCAACATACATACACTAGTTAGAACTTACCAGACTCATATAAGAGTCAAGTGTTGGAAGGAGAACCTCAGTAGAATGTATTGTGCAAAATAGTTAAAAATATGATTATTCATTATAAGATACCTTATGACTTCACTTAACAAGAGTCGGTGAGTATTCAGGCATGTTTTTTTTTTTTTTTTAGCTAGCAGTAATGTGAGTACCTATTCTAAAACAAAAAAATATTATTAAAACTGAAAAGGGATGTCAGAGGAACTGTTACACTAGACCTTGCTTCAGACAGCATAGCCCACAGATATCATTGCATGCTTCAATTATACTTTGAGTGTTTTTTACAAAAAAGGAAACACTAACATGAATGTCATGGTCCATAGTTCTGGACCAGATGCTCCTGCCTCCTCTTTACCTGTACAGCTGTATGCCATGCATGAGCCTGCTGCATGGGGTCTCTGATTACTGCTGCCGGCTGGTCAACATAAGTCATAGTAAGACTGGAACTGGGAGCTGAAGTGACATCATGGATCACTTCACCACAAGATTGGCAGATGATCATGTTGAGATCATGTTGTGCAGAATGCAACATGCAGTGAACATCCTGCATGCAGTAGCTGGGTCATGCTGAAGGGCATCCCCAGACTCATCCAGGCATCTAAAATTACTCTTTAAGAGGCCAAGGACCCTCTTGATGACAATTGAGGTCTGCTACAGGACTGGATTGAAGTGGTCTTCTGCATCTCCACTTGGACCTCTCACTGATGTCATGAGCCACAGCTCCAGTGGATATCCAGCATCACCTGAAAGAAAAAAAGAGGGTGGGGAAAAATAAGTGTTTTCATGTTCTGCAATCCATTTTAGCATGGATAACTACTTAAATGAAAAAGAAAAAAAATATTCCACTTACTAACAAGATGACCACTGGGCATCCTACCATGCAGGAAGAGGTGGTATAGTGAGATAGAGTGCCAGAGATAGGAATCATGTGGACTGCCAGGTTGCTGGGCAGAGACATTGATGATGCACTCCCATGCATCACACACTACCTGGCAATTGATGGAATGGAAGCCCTTCTTATTGCAATACAACTCTCCCCATGGATCGTATGTGTCCCTAGCAAGATACATGAACTACTTTGGTCAACAGAAGCTACAGATATTTTAGAATGGAATGGTCAACATTACTTGGTGGTAGTAGACTGTTTTTCAAATTGGGTTGACCAACTTCATAACCTAACTTCCAGTACTGTCATTATGAAGTTGAAAAGACATTTTTCTGTCCATGGTAGCCCTCAGAAAGTAATTTCTGACAAAGATGCACAGTTTACAAGTTAGAAGTTCAAAAGATTTTCTAAAGCATGAGACTTTGTTCGTGTTACTAGTAGTCCTGAATACCCACAATCAAATGGCTTGGCTGAACATGCAGTTCAAAGTGCAAAACAGGTGTTAGAGAAATCCAAATGAGACAATACTGATGTTTTTTTCTAAACTTGCTTAATCTCAGAAACATTCCTTGCGATAATTTACTTGGTTCACCTGCTCAGAGAATTATGTTGAGACAAACCAGAACCACACTACCAATCAGTAAGAATTTGTTAGTTCCATGTGCTAAAAATAAGAAAGCAGTAAAAGCTCAACTCCTAAAAAGTGTTTGTCCCAAAATCCTACTAAGACAAAACCAGCAAACCTCTGCATCTGTTGAAAGAAGCAGAGATAGTGAGGCTGCAGACAGCAAAAGGCTTTGATTGGATTGGACTTGTGAAATATTTGTGTGAAGAACTGAGATCATACGTTGTTGAATCAGAAGGAATGGAATTCAGGTGGAATCGAAAACATTTATTACCAGTGTCAGAACCAGTGTTACAGCATCTTGCCTGTAATGGAGACTCTAATTCTCAGAGTGATTTGTCAAATGTTCCTATTCCAGAGAGCATTTCATCACCTGTTCCTGATCCTGAAAGTATCCCTGAAAATTCTGAAGCAGAACATTCCCCAGTGACTGTCCCTGTTGCTAAAGCCACTTCTGATTATTCTATTATTATGTCAAGTCATATCTCAAGAACAAATTGTAGATACAAGGCAACCTGGACATGATTGTTCTTGTTTATATATGTCTGTATAATTTGCATGCCTATTCAGTTGTCATTTTTTCATTGCATGACAGAATAGTCAAAGAGGGAGGATGTAGATCAGAGTGTGTGCTGTACTTTTAAGAGTCAATCCAGTCTATGGACACATGCATATAAGTGCTGAACACGTGCAGGCAAGAGTACCATTTTGAGTGAGCAGCCGGAGTGAAAGCATGTATGTGTGTAGCAATCAGTCAGTTAGTTAGTTTGTTAAGTTTAATGTTCCAGTCCTCCATCCAGATGTGTTTGTGTGCAATAAACTGCTTAAATGAACACCCAAGCCTCATAGTCTTATTTGACTACACAAGTCGAGTGACAATTACAACTTTCTTTTCTTGTGCTTATCTGTTGCCACCACGTTAACATTGCTGCGCTCATTTATGGACAGCCTTAACACGTTCACATAATGACTATGAATACACCCATTATTTCTTATTAAAAGCCAAGATGCAGTACCTTCTCTACCTTTAAAGAGTGGAATATAATCTTATGCAGTTTACAGGTAATTATTCCAGTTATATTCCCTTGAAAAGATGGGAAAATATGTCAAAGCCTTTTGGAAATATTGTCATTTATATTTGTGGATCACAAATAGCCAAATGGCCAACAATGTGAAGACATTTTTTTGACAATAATAATCATTATCAACAACCAATCCCCTCTTTTCCCATTTTCCTGTATTGGTCAGGGTTTCCTGTCAACTGTCACCATCTCCACTCAGTGCCACTTTTCTACCTTCTTCAATAGTCATTCCATGACTGTCACAGATCTCTTGTCACACAATCCATCCATCTCTTTTCTGGATGTCCTCATTTCCTCTTACCCAAATTTTCTTCACCGGATTGTCTTCTGCTTTTCTATATACATTTTGAAAATGATCCATAGCAAAGCAACTAATACCAAACATTCTTTCAGAGCTTTATGGGTAGACTACTTTTTTTTATTTCTGAAATTCAGACTTTGGCATTAGCTTATTGTATGCTTCTTTTTAATGTATTTATTGGGTCTATATCAGAACATCGAAGTTTTAAAACTTTGAATGTTCTAATATCAACCCGTTTTGAGCGAACGCTAAAAATAGCAAAGCTGCAGAACACCGAATTCTTTCCTAGGGAAAGAATCCAGTTGGCCGGTTCTGTGGCTTCGCTATTTTCAGCACTGTGGTGGGAATTTACTGGTCGGGTTCAGGTAAGTGTGCGATTGTGTGGTCATTAGGATTAGGGTGTGGGTTAGGTGAGTTAGGGTTAGGGCGTGGGTTAGGTGAGTTAGGGATGGGGAGAGGGTTAGGTGAATTAGGGTTAGGGGTGGGTTAAGTGAGTTAGGGTTAGGGCGTGGGTTAGGTGAGTGTGGGATAGCGACGGACCTTAGGGTTAGGGTTTGGGTTAAGGTAAGTGGATAGATAGTAGTGTATGTACAGTTTAGTGTAAGGTTAGTTGTAGGATTTTAAGTGTATGTGTGTGGATTGATGTTTATTAGGTGTGCTTGTGTTGTGTGTATGTGTTTTGGAATATTTAGGTTCGATGAAATAGCGTTCACTATTTTCATCTTTCGACAGCATGATATAAATGCTATTTATTGATGGTCCTGAGTCTATCATGATTTTTCTCTTTGTTTAATATATTTACTGATGTTTCTGGGCTTTCTAAATTGTCACTTGCATTTCTGTTATTAACCATTAACCCCTGTCTTCATTCTCTTCATCACAATTATTGATTTATGTCAGATTCATTATATGTTTCTGGGTCTGAAAACTTTTTCCCTCTGTCTTGTTGCTCATCTCTTAGAATTCTGCATTATCTAGCAAACTAATTTTGTCTTTTGTAGATTGTACAGTTTTCCTAGGACTGTCTACTGTCATTCTTAAGGCTATTTCTGTTACAATATTGACAGTGTCTTTTGTCAGTATTTATTTTGTCTGTCATTTACACATGCATTTTTCCCCGTATTTTAGTCATTTCTCAGTGTTATCCACCTTTACTATGCTGTGTCTGACAAATTGCTTTATTAACTCTCTTCTGTGTATATTACTCAAATTTCTTTGCTTTGGATTCTTAGATATCAAGGGATCTGGCATAATGTAGCAGTTTATCTATGGATGCATGTCTGTCAGCCATTTATTTCATCCTTGCACTGCTACTGTTATATGTCTGTATATTATATGTCTTTAGTTTAATATTAATATTTCTGAATGCAAAGATTTCTAGCTTCTAGCCTCAGTTTAATATAATGCATCATTGTGGATTCATCTTCTTTTGTTCTTGCACTTCTGGATGTACATACTTTTTTGGGTTAAAGTACCTGTCTAGCTCATCTAACATATTATGAAATCTGTCATCTGGTCCTGATAAAGTTTTAAATATTTCATATATTTCTTCCTCTGCCATGTGTAATAGTAAAGCTGTTATTTATTGCCATTTTAATGTTTATGCTTTTAGACAGTCTTGAAATCTGATTATCCACATTATCAAGGATGAAATGTGATAGTGATCTGCTAAGTAGCTCAACCAATGTCTTTCTTATTTTCTGTCAACATAGAGTTTAAAATTCTTTAGACCCTGCTGGTTGTTCAAATCCAGTTCGATGAAAAGTGAATTTAACTCAAACAATTATGCCAAAACTACTTTCTGTGGTAGCAGGGGTTTGATCCCCTGCAAAAAAAAAAAAAAAAAATACCTCTGAGCTTCACCAAAAGTGTTTCTGAAGTAATTGCTTTGGTTCAATTCCGTTTTGACCAAAGTGGATTTGAGTGATCAGCATGAATTTAAATGTTTCATCTTTTTTGTAATTGCATTTGTATGCTTACTCTTATTGGGAGGTTGTGAAGTTGTAAGGTTGGGAGGGTGGCCTAATGGTTAAGGTGCTTGCCTTACAAATACAAGATGCAGGCTTTGAGTCTCACAAGGGTCTAATTGGCTAAGCTTAAAATGGCTCTCAAGGGCGGTTAGCTTAATACTAACCTATGAACCTTTGGTTCAATTCTGTTTTGACCAAAGTGGATTTGAGTGATCAACATGAATTTAAATGTTTCATCTTTTTTTGTAATTGCATTTATATGCTTATTCTTATTGACTGGCTTTATTGAAACATTTTTAACATGCAATTAGGTTTGCAGTTTTTTCTTGAATACAGTCAAGTTCTTTTTCCTTTATACTGGACAAAAACATGCATGTAACCATAGAAAATAATAAACTTGACAGACTAGTTTACACTTTGTAATGACTAAAGTAATTTATCAGGAGCCCTGCAGAGTTCGGTCCTGTGTCCTCTCCTGTTTGGTATCTACTTCTCTGAAGTCCATGCCAACACGGTGGGACTCTGGCTGACAAAGTTCACAGAAAATTGCAAGTTCAGAGCTATTATTAACTCCCCAAGTGATGCTGACATCCTACAGAAAGGCCTCACTGAGACCAACGACTGGTGTCAGAACCATGGCCTTAAGCTCAATGCCAAAAAATGTGTCATCATCCCCTTTGGGAAAAACTTGGTTCCCATGAATTACCACATTGATGGTAGTCCACTGAAGACAGAAGGCGTTATAAGAGATCTTGGAACACAGGTTGACAGCAACCTCTCTTTTGACCACCACATTGCCACTGTGGTCAGAAAGTCCTTTTATGTGACATATCTCATTACTAAGGGTTTTGCATCCAGGAAGAAAGAGGTCATTGTCTCCCTCTACTCTTCTGTCATTAGGCCAATCATCGAGTACAATGCCCCATTTGGCATGTACCTCACTAGACACCTGCAACAACTGAAGAGGCTGCAAATGTACCTCACAAAGAGGATCCTAGGCCTTAAATACTTGTCCTATATGGACAGACTAAAAAACTCCAACTATTTGCTTTCTCATATCACCTACTTAGAGGCAATCTCTGTTTGACTTACAAAGCCATGTCTGACCCAGCTCTGTTCGAAATGCTACTTCTAAAGAAATCCAAATCCCTTCACACCACACACTCCAGAGACCTCAACCTCATTACCACAATCAAAAGAACATGCTGGAGGGACAGGTTTATAACCCAGAGACTGCCTTTGCTATGGAATAGACTTCCCATACATGTCAAACAGAGCATCTCACTGGCCCTCTTCAAGAGAAATCTTGATGAGTGGATGGGAAATACAAAATTCACCCAGGGGATCACGCCAGTGGCTCTACTCGACAGAGGCACTGGGAACTAAGGTCAGGTGGCACGATGCCAGGGTAATCCTATGGGCTAGGCTTGTAAAGGCTCCAGGGCCATTAGCCCAGTACACAACTATGAACCTATAAAGCTCTGTACAATCACTTGCATATGTGTATGAACTCAGCTGCACCATACAGAGTCAAAGCCAGAGCCCCAAGTAAAATCAGGCAGCCATGGTGGACTTCCAGCATCAACAAACTTTGCAATAAATGCAAAACGCTGCTGTCCAAGAAAACAAAACCAAGGACCCAACAATGGAAAAGCACCTTCTTCAACCTTAGCAGTCAAATAAGATAACTTGTCAAATTGTCCAAGAGCTCCTTTGAGAGAAACCTAGCAAATACTGCCAAGGATAACCATAATGCCTTTTACAACTATGTACATAACCTAAAGGGTAGGATCCAAGCATGTGCAAAACTGTTGGCCACTTTATCACACACACTGACCCCACAGAGATAGTGAACCTGCTAGAGGATAGGTCTGGTGAAACTTTCACTCCCTTATCCCCCACTAACTTACAGCAAACCCTCCTGCAAACCCCACCACCACCTTACACATCTGAAGAGCAGGTCCTCAAAGCCCTGTCCAAGGCAAAGAACATGGTCTCTATGGGATGATAAATAAAGACATAGTTGACCTCCAGGGACTTAAATATGGCCTGTGACTTAAATAACACATGCTGGAGGGATAGATGTATCTCCCAGTGACTGCCACAGCTTTGTAACAGGCTACCAGTTCATGTGAAACAGAACACCTCTATGAAACTGATCATGAGGAACCTGGATGAGTGGATGGGGCACCATAAATTCTTACCAGGGATAGAGCCCACAACACTCCTGGACATGGGCAGTTATCACTAAATGCAATCTTAGGTATTGACTAGTACCTCTATGGTATTAGATCGGGTTGAAACAGATAGGCTTAAATGACCTCGAAATCAATAGCCTAGTAATCTCCCTTGATCCTAGGTAAACAAACACGGCTGCCACTTCACTCTCACTACTGTGCAGATGATGATGTTGTTTTGTCTCTGATGCTACAAAATATTGTATAGGACAAAATGAAATAATCTTATGTGCAGTACCTTAACCAATAATGTAGTTACAACTGATGAAACATTGCATAATATAAAAAATCAGTCTGATACATTTTCATTCAATTGCAAGGTATGAACTCCTATTTAATACTGAAGTAACACCTTTTCCTAAATGTGCTACCTCAAGACATTCAGTATGTGCACAGTTAGTATGGTGGCACACCAAGAATCTGTGGCCACCAGCATGCGTACACTAGTTAGGACTTACCAGACTCATGTAAGAGTCAAGTGTTGGAAGGGGAATCTCAGCAGAATGTATTGTGCAAAAGAGTTAAAAATGTGATTATTCATTATAAAATACCTTATGACTTCACTTAACAGGAGTCAGTGAGTACTCAGGCATGTTTTTTTTTTAGCTAGCAGTAATGTGAGTACCTGTTCTAAAACAAAAAAAAATATTATTTAAAACTGAAAAGGAATGTCAGAGGAACAGTTACACTAGACCTTGCTTCAGACAGCATAGCCCACAGATATCATTGCATGCTTCAATTATACTTTGAGTGTTTTTTTTACAAGAAAGGAAACACTAACATGAATGTTATGGTCCATAGTTCTGGACTAGATGCTCCTGCCTCCTCTTTACCTGTGCAGCTGTATGCCATGCATGAGCCTGCTGCATGGGGTCTCTGATTAGTGCTGCCAGCTGGTCAACATAAGTCATAGTAAGACTGGAACTGGGAGCTGAAGTAACATCATGGATCACTTCACCACCATACTGGCAGATGATCATATTGTGCAGAATGCAACATGCAGTGAACATCCTGCATGCAATAGCTGGGTCATGCTGAAGGGCATCCCCAGACTCATCCAGGCATCTAAAATTACTCTTTAAGAGGCCAAGGACCCTCTTGATGACAACTGAGGACTGCTACAGGACTGGATTGAAGTTGTCTTCTGCATCTCTGCTTGGACTTCTCACTGATGTCATGAGCCACAGCTCCAATGGATATCCAGAATCACCTGAAAGAAAAAAGAGGGTGGGGGCAGAATAAGTGTTTTCATGTTCTTTAATCCATTTTAGCACGGATAACTACTTAAATGAAAAAGAAAAAAAAAATATTCCACTTATTAACAAGATGACCACTGGGCATCCTATCATGCAGGAAAAGGTGGTATAGTGAGACAGAGTGCCAGAGATGGTAATCATGTGCACTACCAGGCTGCTGGGCAGAGACATTGATGATGCACCCCCATGCATCACACACTACCTGGCAACTGATGGAATGAAAGCCCTTCCTATTGCAGTACCACTCTCCCCATGGATCATATGGGTCCCTAGTTTCAACATGGGTGAAATCTATTGCACTAAGTACCTTAGGGAAATCTACCATTCCATAAGAGGCATGCATATTTCAAGATTGGTCCTGAGGAGACACTGGGAAACAGATGCACTAATCCGTAAAGGAACAACAAGTGATATGTCCAATAGGCTTAAAATACGGACACAAATCTAGCGCTTTCATTCACGTTTATTCTTTTGTGCACTTCTTCAGAAATAATTCACCATCCACTCACATACATTTTATACACTTTAAATTAGTCTCATGTTTCGTGAAATCATAGAAAATGTGTGTCTTAAAGACATACCAGTAAAATTCAATAAAATATAAAATATTATTTTCAACAATATAACTTTTCTTTTAAAAAATGTATATATATATATATATATATATATATATATATATATATATATATATATATGTATGTTATAATTAATTGAGACATACCATTTTTAGTTGTATCTCATTTGTAAAAAACATTTTATATTGATAGATTCATTCAATTCAGGAGAGAAGTCAGCTCCTAGATGCAGCTGCCAAAGTGATTCTTTACATTCTAGAAGGACTTTAACATTACCAACAAAGGCTCCCGAGGGAACAGAATCCAAAACTGAGAAAATAAATTTTTTTAAATTATTACATGCCAGGGAATGTTTAGCCAGAGCATTAACTAAATCCGTTTTCTTAATAGCTAAAAGATGTTCACTAATCCTTTTTCTAAGACATCTTGTAGTCATACCTACGTGAAAACTAAAACATGTCGAACATTGAGCTGTATAAACCACTTTTTCAGTGCTACATGTATAATAATTTTTAGACCAATATGTCCTTTTTATGTGTGAAAAATAAACAGATGAGCTATTATTAATGTACCTACACAATCTGCAATTATTGCACACGTAGGTACCTTTAGTTAAAATTTTTGAATTTTTATTGTTTTCACTTACTTGGACTCCCCATTCTAGAATGTTTTTAATATTTTTAGTTTTTTTAAAAATGAATGTAGGTCTTTCCCCTATAACTTTTACCAATTCCTGGTTGCCCAAAAGGACTTTCCAGTTGTCCACTATTATTTTTTAATGGACCACATTTCATTGGTTATAGGTAAAATAAAAGCACATGAAAATCCTTTCTCAGAACTATTAGACTTTTCTATTAGAAATATTGTTCTTAGTTCTAGAAACTGTTGAATGAGAAAACAGTATAGGGGAAGCTTTGCCTTTTCTAAGTGTCAGCACTTCTTTAACAATATTTTTTAACCATGTTAGATCATATCCCCTAGCAGTGAAAAAGGATATAAGTAATTCAACTTCTTTAGAAAAGGCTTCATCCTGCGAAGTTAACCTGCTGAGTCTAATAAGTTGTCCTTTTACTACTCCTTTTTTCATATGATTTGGATGCAAACTATTTTTGTGTAAATATTGGTTTGCAAACATTGCTTTTCTATAAATTTCACTATTGAATTGTTTAGAAATATTATCATAAGTCAAATGCAGATCAAGAAAATTAAAATTTTTACCATACCCTCCTATGGAAAACTTTAAAAAAATTGTAGTAGTATTTAAAAAATCAACAAATTCTTCAAACTTTTGCAGTGTACCACGCCAAAGAAAAATTAAATCATCTATGTATCGACGATAAAATAAAATATTGTTTCCAAAATTATTGTTATCAATAAAATTATTTTTCCAATTGGCCATTACAAGGTTAGCATAAGCTGGAGCTACTTTCGCTCCCATTGCAACTCCAGAAATTTGTTTATATTATACTTTGTTAAAAGTAAAAAAAATTATTGTCAAGTATTAAATCCATCAGGGTACAGATGGTGTTGATTTTAATATTATTGAAAGTACTATTTTTAGTTAAATAGTCTCTCAAAAAATCAACACCTATTTCTTGATCAATGCATGTGTATAAGGACACTACATCCAAGGAAGCAAAACAAAAGGACTTCTCTGAGCAATCAAAGTCCCGAAGTAACTCTAAAAGGTGCCATGAATCTTTGAGATAATATTTAGAAGCTTGCATAATTGGATTAAGAAAAAAATCTAACCAGATTGAAAGAGGCTCAGTCTTAAAATTATGTGCAGAAATAACAGGTCTAAAAGGAGGATTTTTACTATTTTTAAGAATTTTTGGAATACCAAAAAGGTGAGCCATTTGAGGATGTTCAACTAATAAAAAAGTATAACTTTGATGGTCCAATTCACCTTGACAAAACATGTCAAATAAATGTGTGTCCAATTTAACAAAACTTTGAAGAACATAATTAACTTCCACTTTTGTATAAGTATTATTGTCATTTAACATGTTTTGAATGGAAATATTATATTTATCAGTATCCATTATTACTATTTTACCTCCCTTATTGGCCTTCATAACTCTTACATCTCTATTTTTACTAAGAGTGTTAAGAGCTTCTACTTCTTGAGCTTCTAAACTATTGATGTTTGTATTATGTTTTATTGCTCTAAGTCCTGTCTCACATATATTCTGAAAAACTTGGAGTGTGCCCATAAGTGGTGGATTGTAAGTACTAGGTTTTTTGGGACCTATAGTAGACACCTGATGATGAATGTCATACAAAATGTATTTTAAATTCAATTTCCTTAAAGTGAGTCTGAAATCTACTAAAGTTTTTGCTATATTAAAAGAATTCCCAGGAATGAATGTAAATCCTTTCTTCATAAGCCAAATTGTAGGCTGAGAAAGGACCAAACTTGACAGATTGTGGATTTGAATGTCATAATCAGAATAATCAGAAATGTCTACCACTTTTTCCTGCCTTTGGCTCTTCTCTTGCCCTTGTTCTGAACTACTTTGGACCAAGTAGGCCCACTTTTGTTCCCCTGCTTGTCCACCAAAAAAGGAGCACCATTATTGGAGGTGTTTGCCCCTGCTTTGTTACCAGAACTAATAACATCGTTTTTATTAATAACATTGGAACTTTCTAATATTCCATTACTATGATTATCTGTTAAAATAACAGAAGAATTATTGTTAGTATTCCCATTATTCATGTTATTATTAGATGTAGGTGACTTATTCCCTTTGAATTCAGTCTCTATACTCTTGGTGTTATTATTGTAGGCATTACCACTATTTTTCACAGAATAGGCAACATTGTTTACATAAGCCACAATATCTCGCTTAAATTTTTTTTGTTTCCTAGCCACTATCGTGGCTCTCTGTTTATCTGCCTTAGCTGCAATACCACAATACAACTTTTCAAGAAGAAAAAC
Source organism: Protopterus annectens (assembly GCF_019279795.1). Taxonomy (NCBI): domain Eukaryota; kingdom Metazoa; phylum Chordata; order Ceratodontiformes; family Protopteridae; genus Protopterus; species Protopterus annectens. Next base: position 1,359,311,253 of record NC_056739.1, read on the forward strand.
ATGAAAAATTCTTTATCTTTTTACCTAAATCATTCATTTTGTTTTTGACTTCTTCAGTTTGTTTAACATAATGTTCTATCAAAACATTCATAAGTTGAATACCAAAATCATTGAACATGTCTACAAGTTTATGATATAAAGTATCACCAAAAGTGACACAGTTAGGAAACTTGTTAGTCCTTAAACCTTGCGGTACGCATTTGCGTTTAACACATTCATTTAAATAGATTAGTTCAATGTCCAACATCACATATTTTAAAGTTATTTTTTCAAGTTCATAAATAGTCTGTTTGCATGTTTTTTGCTCTAAAAACGAGCTAGACGATGTTTCTTCACTTACAGAGCTGTTTGCCTCTGATGAAACAATTTCGGCAAACGGATTGTTCTTATTTTGAAGAATATAATCCAAAACTCCATTAGAAGTTAACGACAGCTCTTCAGCCCGCGTCTTGTTGACTGGCGTATCCAGTGTATCAGTTACAATCTTCCGACTACCTTCGGAAGCATGATGTCCCTCTAGAGATCCGCTGCTACCAATAACTGCACCTTCTATACCTCTTTGAACTGCAGTGGTAAAGACTCTCATAATTTGCTCAGAGAATAGAGCAAAATTGTCTGGAACCGAGTGAGCAGATAGATTTAAAAGTGTGTCCTGTGACATACTTGAAAGCCAAGGAAATATCACGAACAAACCAAATTTTAGAAACTTTAAAACTACTTTTATACTGGAGAAAAACATGCATGTAACCATAGAAAATAATAAACTCGACAGACTAGTTTACACTTTGTAATGACTAAAGTAATTTATCAGGAGCCCTGCAGAGTTCGGTCCTGTGTCCTCTCCTGTTTGGTATTTACTTCTCTGAAGTCCAGGCCAACACGGTGGAACTCTGGCTGACAAAGTTCTCAGAAAATTGCAAGTTCGGAGCTATTATTAACTCCCCAAGTGATGTTAACATCCTACAGAAAGGCCTCACTGAGACCAACGACTGGTGTCAGAACCATGGCCTTAAGCTCAATGCCAAAAAATGTGTCATCATCCCCTTTGGGAAAAACTTGGTTCCCATGAATTACCACATTGATGGTAGTCCACTGAAGACAGAAGGCATTATAAGAGATCTGGGAACACAGGTTGAGAGCAACCTCTCTTTTGGCCACCACATTGCCACTGTGGTCAGAAAGTCCTTCTATGTGACACATCTCATTACTAAGGGTTTTGCATCCAGGAAGAAAGAGGTCATTGTCTCCCTCTACTCATCTCTCATTAGGCCAATCATTGAGTACAATGCCCCATTTGGCATGTACCTCACTAGACACCTGCAACAACTGAGGAGGCTGCAAATGTACCTCACAAAGAGGATCCTAGGCCTTAAATACTTGTCCGATATGGACAGACTAAAAAACTCCAACGATTCGCTTTCTCATATCACCTACTTAGAGGCAATCTCTGCTTGACTTACAAAGTCATGTCTGACCCAGCTCTGTTCGAAATGCTACTTCTAAAGAAATCCCAATCCCTTTACATCAAACACTCCAGAGACCTCAACCTCATTACCACAATCAACAGAACATGCTGGAGGGACAGGTTTATAACCCAGAGACTGCCTGTGCTATGGAATAGACTTCCCATACATGTCAAACAGAGCATCTCACTGGCCCTCTTCAAGAGAAATCTTGATGAGTGGATGGGAAATACAAAATTCACCCAGGGGATCACTCCAGTGGCTCTACTCAACAGAGGCACTAGGAACTAAAGTCAGGTGGCACGATGCCAGTGTAATCCTATGGGCTAGGCTTGTAAAGGCTCCAGGGCCATTAGCCCGGTACACACCTAAGAACTTATAAAGCCCTGTACAATCACTTGCATAAGTGTATGAACTCAGCTGCACCAGATAGAGTCAAAGCCAGAGCCCCAAGTAAAATCAAGAAGCCATGGTGGACTTCCAGCATCAAAAAACTTTGCAATAAATGCAAAACGCTGCTGTCCAAGAAAACAAAGGCAAGGACCCAACAATGGAAAAGCACCCTCTGCAACCTTAGCAGTCAAATAAGACAACTTGTCAAATCGTCCAAGAGCTCCTTTGAGAGAAACCTAGCAAATACTGCCAAGGATAACCATGATGCCTTTTACAACTATGTACATAACCTAAAGGGTAGGATCCAAGCATGTGCAAAACTGTTGGCCACTTTATCACACACACTGACCCCACAGAGATAGTGAACCTGCTAGAGGATAGGTCTGGTGAAACTTTCACTCCCTTATCCCCTCCTAACTTACAGCAAACCCTCCTGCAAACCCCACCACCACCTTACACATCTGAAGAGCAAGTCCTCAAAGCCCTGTCCAAGGCAAAGAACATGGTCTCTGTGGGATGATAAATAAAGACATAGATGACCTCCAGGGACTTAAATATGGCCTGTGACTTAAATAAGACATGCTGGAGGGATAGATTTTTCTCCCAGTGACTGCCACAGCTTTGTAACAGGCTACCAATTCATGTGAAACAGAACACCTCTATGACACTGATCATGAGGAACCTGGATAAGTGGATGGGGCACCATAAATTCTTACCATGGATAGAGCCCACAACCCTCCTGGACATGGGCAGTTATCACTAAATGCAATCTTAGGTATTGACTAGTACCTCTAAGGTATTACATCGGGTTGAAACAGCTAGGCTTAAATGACCTCCAGATCAATAGCCTAGTAATCTCCCTTGATCCTAGCTAAACAAACATGGCTGCCACTTCACTCTCACTACTGTGCAGATGATAATGTTGTTTTGTCTCTGATGCCACAAAATATTGTCTAGGACAAAATGAAATAATCTAATGCGCAGTACCTTAACCAGTAATGTAGTTACAACTGATGAAACATTGCATAATATAAAAAATCAATCTGATACATTTTCATTCAATTGCAAGGTATGAACTCCTGTTTAATACTGAAGTAACACCTTTTCCTAATTGTGCTACTTCAAGACATTCAGTATGTGCACAGTTAGTATGGTGGCACAACAAGAATCTGTGGCCACCAGCATGCGTACACTAGTTAGGACTTACCAGACTCATGTAAGAGTCAAGTGTTGGAAGGGGAATCTCAGTAGAATGTATTGTGCAAAAGAGTTAAAAATGTGATTATTCATTATAAAATACCTTATGACTTCACTTAACAGGAGTCGGTGAGTACTCAGGCATGTTTTTTTTTAGCTACCAGTAATGTGAGTACCTGTTCTAAAACAAAAAAAAAATATTATTTAAAACTGAAAAGGAATGTCAGAGGAACAGTTACACTAGACCTTGCTTCAGACAGCATAGCCCACAGATATCATTGCATGCTTCAATTATACTTTGAGTGTTTTTTTACAAGAAAGGAAACACTAACATGAATGCCATGGTCCATAGTTCTGGACTAAATGCTCCTGCCTCCTCTTTACCAGTGCAGCTGTATGCCATGCATGAGCCTGCTGCATGGGGTCTCTGATTAGTGCTGCCGGCTGGTCAACATAAGTCATAGTAAGACTGGAACTGGGAGCTGAAGTAACATCATGGATCACTTCACCACCATACTGGCAGATGATCATATTGTGCAGAATGCAACATGCAGTGAACATCCTGCATGCAATAGCTGGGTCATACTGAAGGGCATCCCCAGACTCATCCAGGCATCTAAAATGACTCTTTAAGAGGCCAAGGACCCTCTTGATGACAATTGAGGTCTGCTACAAGACTGGATTGAAGTTGTCTTCTGCATCTCTGCTTGGACTTCTCACTGATGTCATGAGCCACTGCTCCAATGGATATCCAGCATCAGCTGAAAGAAAAAAGAGGGTGGGGGCAGAATAAGTGTTTTCATGTTCCTTAATCCATTTTAGCATGGATAACTACTTAATTGAAAAAGAAAAAAAAAAATATTCCACTTACTAACAAGATGACCACTGGGCATCCTACCATGCAGGAAAAGGTTGTATAGTGAGACAGAGTGCCAGAGATGGTAATCATGTGCACTACCAGGCTGCTGGGCAGAGACATTGATGATGCACCCCCATGCATCACACACTACCTGGCAACTGATGGAATGGAAGCCCTTCCTATTGCAGTACCACTCTCCCCATGGATCATATGGGTCCCTAGTTTCAACATGGGTGAAATCTATTGCACTAAGTACCTTAGGGAAATCTACCATTCCATAAGAGGCATGCATATTTCAGGGTTGGTCCTGAGGAGACACTGGGAAACAGATGTACTAATCCACGTGAGCCAAGAGTACATCCAGGAAATCCTGGAGTATTCTCAAGGTAGAAGCCTGTGAGATACCCAACAAGTCCCCAGTCTACCTTTGGAAGGTCCTCATAGCAAGTATAGTGAGGTCTGCACATACATTTGTATCCACAAAAATAGAAGTCCACACATCTCTCCAGTGTCCCTGTGAGGGCCATACATAACCACTAGGACCCTTATATTGTCCCTGTCCACTCTGAACCTATCAAGTATCTCCCAGTGACCAAAAATTATAGTGGGTTATTCGCTGCCTATATCTCCACCTTCTTGGCCACTGAGCACTGCAGAGTACAAGCAGTTTTGGCTTGACTAATACAAACAACTCGCACTGAGAAATAGCAAGGGAAGCAGAAAGTGATAGCATTATTGTGGATTGTAAAATAAATGGAAAAGGTGCAGTTCAGCCTTTTGTAATAAATCTTAGGACAAAGCAGAAAAGTGAGAAAGTTTGAAAATGAATTGCAAGTAGGCAAGAGAATGCTTCATTGCCATATGCTGCTTTATATCATTTTCATTTGCATCTTATTACTGTAGATCAGAGTGTGTTTTGTACCTTTAAGAGCCATTCCAGTCTATCGGTGTGTACATATAAGTACTGAGCACGTGCAAGCAAAAGTGTCATTTTGAGTGAGCAGCCAGAGTGAAAGCATGTATGTTATGTAGCAGTCAGTTAGTTCATTTAATTTTAATGTTCCAGTCCTCCATCCATATGTGTTTGTGTGTGATAAACTACTTAAACGAACACCCAAGCCTCATCACCTTATTTGAATACACAAGACAGCAACATGGTGTTAGAATGGGATCCAAAATCAAAATGATGAGGCACACAGTTAGTAATAGAGGAATATACATGAGTGGCTCATCCAAAGCTCAAACGACTCGCAAACAGATCAGAAACGAATTCCAGGTACCAAAACTCACTTAAATGACTTTTTACTCTGCGAATATAAAACAAAGCATTCAAAATGCTCAAAATAAATTTCTAATTAAATGAAAGGTTGGAAATTGTGACATATTGATAAAAATATTTCAAAGCTCAAAATAACTTCAGAATTGCATAAAATGTATAAAAAAGGGAAAACTACCATTATTTTTTGCAATGTACTGCTTTTTTGCATTAACCAGCTGTTTGAAGTATTCAAAGTGTGCAAAGTGTTGACAAGTGTGTGCTGTATTACAGTACAGCTATTTCACAAAACACAGTCATTTCAAACAGATTATTGTGCATTTGAATATTATTACAAGTACCTAGTGTGTGCATGTTTGAACATAATTACAAGAGCAATTTGTTGGCATGGCAGAAGGATATCACAGACCTTGTCCTCTTGTGTTTGATAACAATATTGCAGAAAATTAGAGAGTGCTTGAGCAAGAATATGATATTTTCATATAGGCTGCTTTTTCTGACAAAGACACACATACAAAGGCATTTATTCTGCTTAATTTAGCTGATTCAGAAGCCACTGAAAGAGAGCATTTATTTGTGTATGCACCTGCTATGTATGCAGAGGAGAGGGAAGACTGTCATATCATGGTACAGACAGAAATGCAGGAAGAGCCTTACTGCTTAAAAAGTAAATTTAGAGAAATGTATAACCCCCAAACAAATATTACAATGGAAAGACACTTATTTTACACAAGATATCAAAAGCCTGGTGAAACTTTTGCAACATATATAACTGATTTGAGAAATAAGGCAAATGTGCAGATTTGTTGATCTAAGAGAGTTGATAAAAGACAGGCTTGTGTGTGATGTTAATAATGATGCAGTGAGAAGGATTTTGCTTCAAGATGGTGATTTAACTTTGAGCAAGGCTATAGAGAGATACTGAGCATGTGCAAGCAAAAGTGTCATTTTGAGTGAGCAGCCAGAGTGAAAGCATATCAAGTCAGATATATGAGCTTACAGAAAACCACACGAATATGCTTACAAATGAGAAAAACACATCTGCAGTATCTAACAGTGCGAATGTTGATAGTGTACATAAAACTAAGATGAAATAGAAGCATAAATCAAAAGGTCTAATGGTTGCTTCCAACTCTAAGACCAACTATAAACCACTGAAGTTAGCTGCAGTACCAAACTTTATTCTTAATTGTTGTAATTGTGGTGATAACCTTGAGCCCAAATGAGAAAAGTACTTAGCTTTTGGTCAGCAGTGGCACACATGTAAAAAGTGGAATGATTTCAAAAGGCTCTATAAATCTAAAGGGGTGCATTATTTTATTAAGCAAGAGCATTCAAAGAGGCAAGTTGATCAATTAGAAATCTGCAACCCTACTTTTTATGTTGATGGTGTGTCTGTGTTTGGTGAAAGAGTCAGTGCAGTAGATTTGTGGGCAAAAAGAGAAATCTTTTGTAGTGTTCAGATTAATGGGAGACCTATCGAGCTCAAAGGTGATAATGGTTCAAAGTGTAATGTTATGTCAGCAGATGTTTTTGCTAAAGTGAAAGCTGGAGAACAACTTGATTTGGCAAAGTGTGCAAAGCTTGTTGCTTATGGTGATGAAGAAATTCAAACCAAAGGCTCTGTTTTGCTTTCATGTTACTCTGCTGGGAACAGCTATGACATGCAGTTTTGCATAGTCAAAAGACATGTGCATTCACTATTAGGCCTCAAAGACAGTTTGAAAATGGGACTGCTTTTATTTAATAAAGAAGTCCACTATGTAAGCATGAATGATAACAGCTCAAATTTCCCCCAAACAATTTTTTCTTAGTATGCTGATATTTTTGAAGTCAGGCTAGGCAAACTCCCAGTTGTGTACTCCATGAAGTTAGATCATGAGGGAAGCCCAGTAATCAGACCAGCATGGAAATTTCCAGTAGCTATGCAGAACAGAGTCAAAGATGAGCTAGACAGAATGGTGCATTTAAGAGTAATTTGTCCAGTAAATGAACCAACTGAATGGGTATTTTCCATGGTAGTAGCTCATAAGAAAAGTTCAGATGATATTAGGTTTACTTTTATAAAGACGATACACAGTCGGGCGAACAGCAAGTGTTCGAAAGGCTGTTTGCAAATTTTGCAAACGCCGAAAGAAAAAAGGTTTGAATGTGCAATGAGTGAATGCACAGTGACATTTGCTCATTGCACTTTCGACATTGTGGGGCAAATTGCACTATAATGAGGATCGGGAACTAGTTCCTTCCCCACTGTAGTGTGATCTCGGAGTTAGAATAATAACATGGGGGAGGGTGCAGCCCCCCCCCCCGCTTTACACTTTGTTTTTGTTTTTTTTGTTCAACATTAATGTTCAAAAAACAGCGAATCTGCTTTTTAATTTGCTATTTTTCGAACATTAAGGACAGTCGACGTTTTCACTTTCATGGTTTCGAGTCGCTTATGTGAGCACTCGAACCACTGTGATTTGAGTTTATGAAAGTAAACCTGATATTAGAATATGCATTGATCCAAGAGATCTGAACAAAGCACTAAAACAACCTCAGTCGAAGAAGTTGCAGCCCTTATGCCAAATGCCACTGTTTTTTCTGTCTTAGATGCACAAAGTTCATTTTGGCAGATTTCACCTGATCGAAAATCTTCATTGCTAACCACTTTCAGTACACCATTTGGAAGATGCAGATTTTTGAGAATACCATTTGAGATAATTTCTGCTAGTGAAGTCTTTCAACATGCAATGGAACAAAATTTTTCGGGCTATCCATGTGCTATTATAGTAGATGATATTCTTGTAGGAGGCAGTGGTGAAGCTGAACATGATAGAAACCTCAGTAAAGTTCTGGAACATGCTAATGAAGTGAATCTTAAGCTGAATCCTCAGAAATGTAATTTCAGGCTTCAAGAAGTTACTTATGTGGGTCATTTGTTTTCCAGTTCAGACTTACAACCAGATCCATCCAAGCAAACTGCAATTCTTGAGATGCCACCTCCAGACAATGCCCAAGCCTTACGTTTTCTTGGCATGGTCAATTATTTGGGCAAGTTCATTCCAGATCTAAGTCAACTTTCAGCACCACTTAGAGAGCTGACTCACAAAGATGTAAGTTATTTCTGGTTAGAACAACACCAAAGAGCATCTGATGTCCTGAAACAGAAAATTGCCACTCTACCCACTTTAAGATGCTACGATGTTCACAAACCAGTAGCTCTTTCCTGAAATGCTTCAAAGTTTGGTCTTGGTACAGTCATTCTTCAAGAGGATAGACCAGTAGCCTATGCATCGAGAACTCTTTTCCAAACCTTGACGCAGTATACTCAAATAGAGAAAGAGCGTTGGCAATTGTGTTTGCATGTTTGAAATTCCATTATTATATTTATGGCTGACTTATTCAAATCGAGATTGATCACAACCTTCGGTTACTATTTTGAGAAAGCCAATGCACACAGCATCTGTGAGATTGCAACACATGATGTTAAAACTGCAAAAGTACAATTTCAGTCTTGTTTACACAAAAGGCAAACTTCTTTATCTTGCTGATATTTATCCCGATCACCCAGAAAAAACACTGAACAGGATTAAAATGAGAAATTTGATTATGAAGTAATGGAAGTGAGAAATCTTTCTTTCACATGTCTTGATGAGCTTAGAATTCACACAGCTTCAGATCCAGTTCTTCAGAAGCTCAACCACTTTATGGCTATCAAAGCAATCTTGTTTACCACTAGACATGCAGCAATATTTTCCTTACAGAGACAAGATTTTGAGGGAAGACAGTATCATCATGAAAGGTCCAAAAGTGATTGTTTCAAAATGCATGCAACAAAAGTATATCAAAATCTTGCATCATGGCCACCCAGGAACTGATTCTACCAAAAGAAGGGTGAGAGGTCTAGTATTTTGGCCTACTATGTCAAAAGATTTTGAAAAGGAAATCTCATCTTGTTCTGTCTCTAATAGTACTAAACTGTATCAACAAAAATAACCACTTCACTTAAGCCAGATACCTGAACTACCTTGGTCAACAATAGCTACAGATATTTTTAATGGAATGGTAACATTACTTGGTGGTAGTAGACTTGTTATTCAAATTGGATTGACCAACTTCATAACCTAACTTCCAGTACTGTCATTACGAAGTTGAAGAGACATTTTTCTGTCCATGGTAGTCCTCATAAAGTAATTTCTGACAAAGGTACACAGTTTACAAGTCAGCAATTCAAAAGATTTGCAGAAACATGGGACTTTGTTCATGTTACTAGTAGTCCTGAATACCCACAATCAAATGGCTTGGCTGATCATGCAGTTCAAAGTGCTAAACAGCTGTTAGAGAAATCCAAATGAGACAATACTGATGTTTTTATAAACTTGCTTAATCTCAGAAACATTCCTTGCGATAATTTACTTGGTTCACATGCTCAGAGAATTATGTTGAGACAAACCAGAAACACACTTCCAATCAGTAAGAATTTATTAGTTCCATGTGCTAAAAATTACAAAGCAGTAAAAGCTCAACTCCTAACAAGCATTATCCCCAAATCCTACTGAGACAAAGCCAGTAAACATCTGAATCTGTTGAAAGAAGGAGAGATAATGAGGCTGCAGACAGCAAAAGGATTCAATTGGATTGGACTTGTGAAACATTTGTGTGAAGAACTGAGATCATACATCGTTGAATTGCAAGGAATGGAATTTAGGTGGAATTCTAAACATTTATTACCAGTGTCAGAGCCAGTGTTACAGCATCTTGTCTGTAATGGAGACTCTAATTCTCAGAGTGATTTGTCCAATGTTCCTGTTCCAGAGAACATTTCATCACCTGTTCCGCTTCCTAAAAGTATCCCTGAAAATCCTGAAGCAGAACATTCCTCGGTGACTGTCCCTGTTGCTAAACCCAGTTTTGATTATTCTGTTACGAGGTCAGGTCGTATCTCAAGATCTAATTCTAGATACACAGCAACCTGGACATGATTGTTCTTGTTTATATGTCTGTATAATTTGCATGCCTATTCAGTTGTCATTTTTTCATTGCATGACAGAGTAGTCAAAGAGAGAGGATGTAGATCAGAGTGTGTGTTGTACCTTTAAGAGTCAATCCAGTCTATGGGCACATGCATACAAGTGCTGAACACGTGCAAGCAAGAGTGCCATTTTGAGTGAGCAGCCGGAGTGAAAGCATGTATGTGTGTAGCAGTCAGTCAGTTAGTTATTTGTTTAAGTTTAATGTTCTAGTCCTCCATCCAGATGTGTTTGTGTGTAATAAACTGCTTAAATGAACACCCAAGCCTCATAGTCTTATTTGACTACACAAGTCGAATGACAATTACAACTTTCTTTTCTTGTGCTTATCTGTTGCCACCACGTGTTAGCGTTGCTGCACTCATTTACGGACAGCCTTAACACGTTTACATAATGACTATGCATACACTCATTATTTCTTATTAAAAGCCAAGATGCAGTACCTTCTCTACCTTTAAAGACTGGAATAGAATCTTATGCAGTTTACAGGTAATTATTCCAGTTATATTCCCTTGAAAAGATGGGAAAATATGTCAAAGACTTTTGGAAATATTGTCATTTATATTTGTGGATCACAAATAGCCAAATGGCCAGTAATGTGAAGACATTTTTTTGACAATAATCATCATTATCATCATCCAATCCCCTCTTTTCACATTTTCTGTATTGGTCAGGGTTTCCTGTCAACTGTCACCATCTCTCTCAACTCAGTGCCACTTCCTTACCTTCTTCAACAATCACTCCATGACTGTCACAGATCTCCTCTCACACAATCCACCCATCTCTTTCCTGGAAGCCCTCATTTGCTCTTACCCAAATTTACTTCACCAGATTGTCTTATGCTTTTCTGCATACTTTTTGAAAATGATCAATAGCAAAGCAACTAATACCAAACATTCTTTCAGAGCTTTATGGGTAGACTACTTTTCTTTTTTTATTTCTGAAATTAAGACTTTGGCATTAGCTTATTGTATGCTTCTTTTTAATATATTTATTGATGGTCCTGAGTCTATCATGATTTTTCTCTTTGTTTAACATATTTACTGATATTTCTGGACTTTCTGAATTGTCACTTGCATTTCTGTTATTAACCATTAATCCCTATCTTCATTCTCTTCATCACAATTATTGATTTATGTCAGATTCATTGCAGTTTCTGGGTCCGAATTTTTTTCCCTCTATCTTGTTGCTTATCTCTTATATTTTTGCATTGTCTAGCAAAATAATTTTGTATTTTGTATATTGTACAGCTTTCCTAGGACTGTGTACTGTCATTCGTAAGGCTATTTCTGTTATAATATTGATAGCGTCTTTTGTCAGTATTTATTTTGTCTGTCATTTGCACATGGATTTGTATGCATATTTTAGTCATTTCTCAGTGTTATCCACCTTTACTATGCTGTATCTGAAAAAAATGCTTTATTAACTCTCTTCTGTGTATATTACTCAAATTTCTTTGCTTTGGATTCTTAGATATCAAGGGATCTGGCATAATGTAGCAGTTTATCTATGGATGCATGTCTGTCACCCATTTATTTCATCCTTACACTGCTACTGTTATATGTCTGTATATTATATTATATTATGTCTTTAGCTGAATATTAATATTTCTGAATGCAAAGATTTCTAGCTTCTATCCTCAGTTTAATATAATGCATCATTGTGGATTCATCTTCTTTTGTTCTTGCACTTTTGGATGTACAAACTTTTTTGGGCTTAAAGTACCTGTATAGCTCATCTAACATATTATGAAATCTGTCATCTGGTCCTGATAAAGTTTCAAATATTTCACATATTTCTTCCTCTGCCATGTGTAATAGTAAAGCTATGTATTGCCATTTTAATGTTTATGCTTTTAGGCAGTCTTGAAATCTGATTACCCACATTATCAAGGATGAAATGTGACAGTGATCTGCTAAGTAGCTCAACCAATGTCTTTCTTCTATTAACACAGAGTTTAAGATTCTTTAGACCCTTCTGGTTGTTCAAATCCAGTTCGATGAAAAGTGAATTTAGCTGAAACAATTATGCCAAAACTACTTTCTGTGGTAGTGGGAGTTTGACCCCCTGCAAAAAAAAAAACCCTCTGAGTTTCACCAAAAGTGGTTCTGAAGTAATTTTTTTGGTTCAGTTCAGTTTTGACAAATTGGATTTGACTGATCAACATGAATTTAAACATTTCATATTTTTTGTAATTGTATTTATATGCTTATTGTTATTGTCTGGCTTTACTGAAACATTTTTAATAAGCAATTAGCTTTGAAGCGTTTTCTTGAGTACAGTCAAGTTGTTTGTCTTTTGTACTACAGAAAAACATGCATGTAACCATAGAAAATAATAAACTTGACAGACTAGTTATTAAGACTTTCATAGTTGTAAAGTACAGAAAAACATTTTTAGAATAAATTTCATTGCACCCCAACTCTTGAAGACATAAATAGCTACCCTACCATGGATGTGACTACTCAGGTCACAATGTGCAAAACACAGTTCCTAAGACTGCAGTCATCAGAGGCCAAGACAGCAACATTGCTTGCAAACAACAAAGGTGTAACACTCATATCCCTAAACCCGGCACTCTCAAAACTCTGACTACATATTAGTTACTTCCCATAAAAATCACAAAAAGGAGCACAAACAAGTTATTGTTACAGATAAGGCATTCATCCATTCTGGTTACATTTGACTTAAGGATAATGCAGACACAACTTCAGCTTCTCAAATACATGAACCAAACAGCATGCAGTAGTCTTTGGACCCTGGTACTCTTCTAACATCACAAGACTTTCCAGGGTACACAGTCATATGCGTTTTTATCCCTAAAAACCTTGCAGTCTGCACGTGCAAACTTTTACAACTCCTGCAATATCAATAGCAAAACAAGGAGATTACTGATTGTTCCATGATGTTGGCAGAATCTGCATTGTATTTGCTAAATCACAGGCTCAGCTAGTGGATGCAGACGTCTCTTCAAAGCTTTAGCATAGGCTTTCCCATGGAGACTGAGGTGTATTATTCATCTGTAACTGACATATACAATCCTTTCAAACATACCTCTCAACTGTAAAGATTTTTGCAGAATGTCCAGATGTTTGCCTCATATTTTAGGTTCGTTTTTCATAAAATTGTGGTTTTCTGGCAAATTAGTAGCAAACCGTTAAAAATTTAAGTTAGAAAATAATGACACGCATTCGAGTTTCAGACTTAATACCCTTCAGAAAATTCATACTAATGCAAAACGTGTTATTCTATCAACGTTCTAAGTTTGTAAGAGCATATTTAAAAAATGTCCCTATTGTTGGGTCTTTGTCCCACTTTTATTTATGGCTTTGTCCAGATTTTTTGCTCTAAGAGGCTGAGAGATATGCTTTCCACCTTTTAAAAGATGGAGGCCTCATTTCCAATTTATCATGCCAGAGAAACAATCACAATATTCCAAACTAAACTGAACAAAGTATCTACAGAACTCCAACAATATCCAATACTTCCAACACTTCTAGTCAGATCTTATCCACTCCCAGACTTATCATATGCTACAACTGTTTAATTGCTAGCAATATTTACAGAAAAGGCCTCAGTCCTACCAGTATCTTCTGGCACAGCCTCTTAAACGTGATCATGTTATATTAGTTCGGGAGGTCTTCAAAAGCCTCCTTCTCTCTTCTAACTTTGGCCCTGGGTAAGATCAGTGATCTCCACTCTTATTGAAAATGGCCTGGTCAAAATCCATCCCCTTTCTGTGTTGTTGGATCATCCCTGAAATTATCTGAAAATCAAATCAGTTTTTATGGCCTCACTGAACTTCACAACTCACCTTTCACTTTGATGAGTGTATAGCCTATCCTTCCTGCATGTAGTTCTTGATCATATGATTCATATATAGAGATCCCCCCAGTATTACAGAAAAAGCTTTGCTCTTTAACTTCACAGATGCCTCATTGCTATTAAGAACCACCAGCAAATGCAGACCACTTGTCAGCAAACTAGCTCAGTATATGATAAACCTGTTCTGGAGAGGGAGCAGAATTCTTCCATGCAGAAGTATTGAGTAGGCATTCCCAGGACAACCCCTACTCATGTTTGTGTTTCTCAGGTTTGCCCTTTTACCACACCAGCCATCTGACCCCACTCACAAGCAAATGGTAATCATTTGTTAGCTCAGCACCTCACGGCACAATGAAGCAGACTGAAATAGATTAAATCAAATTATACATTTATTGATTTTTCTATGACTGAGTGAGTCGGTTAATTACAAGTGACCCTTATAGAATTAACCAAGGCTGGCCTTATCATCAACAAAAACATGCAGTGAGTGAAATATAAAGTACAGATTAGATTACAAAGCAGTCAACAGCTACAAAGAATACATTGCTTTCAGAAATGAAACTATTACACATTGATATTTCTGTGGAATAATAAACCAATATGCAATCTGATCTATGAGTATAGTGTTCGGTATTTGCTGATTGTCTACTTGTTGAAGAGAAAAATGAAAGTAGAATTAAGGTCTGAAAGACACTGGTACAGTCCCAGTGGATAGTCAAAGAATTACAGGAACACTTTGTCAAAATTCTTTATCTTCAGATGTGGAAAAATATCACATAACTGGACTATTTATTATAGGTAAACCTACTTTCATGTTATGTAATGAAGTTTCAGTCCCTTAGAAAAATAAGGTTTTGGTTTGTAAAAAATTACTTTAGAGAGATACCAGAAATGCCTAACCAATACTGATTTGATGAACAGATTTGTCCTTTTACAAGTCCTCCCTGCTACCATACAGTTATGTAATCATATAGTTTTTAAAACACTAGGTAAGCTAAGTTTTTTTTCTTGAAAAGACTGACCTGAAGTAATTCTGCTCTCTCTGACACTTGCAATCTTAGCATTAATGTCTTCTTTCAATTTATCATGGGAATGGAGTTTTATAGTCCATATTTTATATGGGTGCAGCAGAGCTTGCAATGATTTAATTTTAGAACAGCTGGTTGTGGTGTAAACTTTGCAAGAAAAATAACAACCAGTGCATGTGAACACTACAATCAATTGTCATAGGTCTGATGTGTGTTATGTTCTAGTTTTATGCTCAGTTTTCTGTTAATTTAACATGATTAAAGTTACAGGGTCTGGTGTTTATCTTCCAGTTTTATACTCAGTTTTATGTTAATTTAACCTGATTAAAGTTACAGGACTTCAAAGACAAGAAGCTCTTTCTGCTGAGTTTAGTCATATAGCAAAACAAATTAATTAATATACAAATATTGTGCCTGCATTTTAAACACACTGTGACATTTTACTGACACTAACTTGGTGTTCCTGGATTTGACATTAATGGTAATTAAAGTGAAGGTAAGCTATTTAAGTCACTAAAGAATACACATTGTTTTATCTGAATATTAATCTTCCCTGTGGAGATTATCTATGCTCACGTGGCATGAATGTGCGGATTGTAGATTAGAAATCAGTACTATAGTAAGAAATTCATCTTGCACTGCTTGTTCATAAAATAAAGTAAAACATAAGGTGGCAGGTTGTAGCAGAACATGGTTTATGAATGCTTCATTGAATGAATTTCATTATCACAGTCATCTTTACGCATTTATTTTGGCATGGGGGAGGAATGCCAGATGGGAAGTTGCTGCGAAGGTGAGCAAATATAAGATGCTGTGAGAGGTCCAGTAACTAATGATGCTCTAATTAAAAGGCTCATCTAGCAGGGCAGTGAGAATTGATTTACAATGTGTTGCTTCATTTTATTTTATTTATTTTTTTTAAAAAACAGTACTCAGAACCACAACTGTGTACTCTCCAGACCAAAACCTCTCACCTTTCCTCCCTTCTTTTAGCTAATTGGGAAGAAGCACTTTCAGTCTTAATTGCTTTACTTCCATACATAGAGAAAGATTCTCATAAGCAGTTTCTCTGATGATTCATAACTATATTCCACTTATGATTTATAACGATATGCTACTTGTAGAAATGTATTAGAGTTCATCTGGCCAAATTCTAGAACAAATTTTATACATAGGGTTGGAGCTCTAAAACCCACATCATAGAAGATGGGTTCAGATACTGTATAAGAAAAATGAAAAACTTAAACTAATTTAGTTCACTCATTATACACATTTAAAAAAACAGGAAAAGCTTCTTTTGATCACAATATGCCATCTGACATATTTGCAGCACTGACTTGTATATTAATGCCTTTCTTTTTTAGTACAGAAAGTGTTATATGTTTCTGTGTTTTCTTTTTCCTGTTTCGTTTTCCTCTTGTCTCTCCTTACAACATTTGCACTCACAGACTGTAATCTATACATTCAGTGTGAATGAATCAGCTTCATGGCACAGAGGGATGGATCTCTACATATAGCCCTAGGGAGCTGAGTTCAGCTAGGGGCCTAGGTGCTAGATGAGAAGACTAGGGAGAGGCGGGTATGACTGGATGATGCTAACTAGCTCATCCTTAGGGAACATGCCGGTCAGCTCCTGCTGATTGTAGGAAACATGACAGAAGACAGGGTACCAACATAGGGTATAGGTCTCTATTAATATAACACCACATATGCTAAAGGAGTGCTTAACCTCAGGAAAGGACATGCACACTATTGTTAGACTCAGTAAAACAAGCATTGCATGGTGGTAGCCATCCACCATTGATAAAGAGACTAGGACCTGCATAAAGGAAAGATGGTGATGCCCTGTAATATAATGCAGGTCCAAGAATGATGCTCTTAGGATCTTCTAACTTGCTGCCTAACTAAGATGCCATAAAGCACATTTACCCTGCTTCATCCCCCCAACACCTTACTAATGCATCCTAACCTGAACCTGCCCATAATCCTAACCATACCTTAGAAAATCCCTTTCCTAATTCTACCACTTCACAAGACAAGCTCTGATACACACACACACACACACACACACACACACACACACACACACACACACACACACACACACACACACACACACACACACACACACACACACACACACACACACACACACAAAAAACTAAAGCTATACTATTACCTAATTCCTACTCTACTCCTAACCCAACAACACTCGCAAAAGAACACTCCCTCTCCTGATGTAAGCCACTTACCTTTATCTGCATTCTGACCTGTTAGTCAAATGAACTGTCTGTATTCTGACACTGCAGATCACACTGTCTGCATTCTGAGCTGTTGGAATTTTAAATTGTAATAGGTTCATAGGTTCATAGGTTCATAGGTTCATACTAGGCTATCTGCCCAAGGGCATTTATAAGCCTAGCCCATAGTTATGTGGCTTTCGCCACCCCTTTAGTTTGAATAAAAACTATGCCTATCATTTTTCTGTGCCTCTGTCAAGCAGTGACACTGAAGTAATCCCTGGGGTATATCTGCGATCTCCCATCCATTGGTCAAGATTCCTCTTGAACAAGGCCAGCGAGGTGCTCTGCCTCACATGTACTGGGATTTTGTTCCACAGCATAGGGAGTCTCTGGGTGATGAATCTGTCCCTCCAGCACGTTCTATTTATAACCATGTCAAGGTTTAAGTCTCCGCCCTTGTGGTTCTGAGGGATCTAGATTTTGAGGTGAAGCATATTCATCAAATCTGGGTTTGACATGGCCTTATATGTCAGGCACAGGTCACCTCTGAGCAAGCGGTATGAGACTGAATAAAGCTGGAGTTCTTTCAGTCGGGCAGCATAAAACATATTTTTGAGACCCTTTATCCTTTTGGTGAGGAACTTTTGGGGCCTTTCAAGCTGCATCAGGTGTCTGGTCAGATACATTCCGAACGGGGCATTGTACTCAATCATAGGTCTAATGAGTGATGAGTACAGGGGGACGATGACCTCCCTTGATCTAGATGTGAATCCCTTCATGATCAGGTGGGCGATATAGAAGGTTTTCCTAACTACTTTAGCAACATGAGTGTCAAACGAAAGACTACTGTCAACTTGGGTCCCCAGATCCCTGATGACTTTTCTGTGCTCAGTGGATTGTCACCTATATGGTAGCTAGGGGTAACCTTGTTTATCCCGAAGGGTATGACTATGCATTTTTTGGCATTTAACTTCAGGCCATGGCTCTGGCACCAGTTATCCGTTTCTGTGAGGCCCTTCTGGAGGATATCTGTGTCAGATGTGTTTTCGACTATGGCGCCCAGTTTGCAGTCATCTGCAAACTTTGTCAGCCATAACCCTCCTGTGTTTGCTTGTACTTCAGAAAAGTAGATGCCGAACAAGAGTGGACCCAGGACTGAGCCCTGTGGGACACCACTTGTGACAGGCTTTGAGTCTGACATGGCTCCAGCAACTCTGACCCTGTGGGTTCTGTCGCTTAGCCAGTTTGCAACCCATCTTGTGATGTATGGGTTTACATTCAAGCTGATGAGTTTTTCGATGATACCTGAGTGGGGTATTGTGTCGAAGGCCTTTGCTAGGTCGAGGTAGGCTGTATGGACTGCCTTTCCCTCATCAATGGCCTTGGTGACTGTCTCGAAAAAGTCAACCAAGTTTAAGAGGCAGGATCTGCCTTTGACAAAGCCAAACTGGGTTGGATCCAAAGTCTGCAAGTTCCCTATGTCTTTATTTATGAGTTCCATTATGATCCTCTCCATGGCTTTGCAGATAAGGCTTGTCAAGCTAATGGGGCGGTAATTTCCAGGGTCTGTGGAGGCACCGCCCTTATGAAGTGGGACCACAGTCGCCGCGCCACTCCTTGGGTACGTATCCTGAGGTGAGGCTAAGATTAAACAGCTGTCCTAACTGTGGGTTTAATTCCTCGTTGAGTTCATGAAGCACACAGCCGGGGACACCATCCGGTCCCATAGATGCTGTGTTTTTGCCTTAGTGAGGCAGTTCTCACCTGGGCGTTGGAGATGTTTGGGGGCTACAATCCTCTGGAATAGATATCTCTCCTTTGGGGGAGGGGAGAAGTTTGCACTGAACCTGTCAGCCAGTATGTTAGCAATGTGTGTAGGTTCAGTAATTTTCACATCATTTTGAACTAATTCTGAGCATATCTGGGAGTTTCCTCCTAGGTTTCTAACATAGCTAAAGAAGGCCTTATGATTGTCTTTAGAGTCCTTGGCGATTTTTCTCTCAAAATTTGCCTTGGATGATTTTATGAGAGCTCTTAGTTTTTTACTTATAATGATCAAAGGTGTCTTAATAACTTAATAACTTAATAACTTAATAACTCTCAAAGCTTGATAATGAGGTACTTTTACCTGACAGATAGTAGCATACCTGACTTTACCAGTGGTAATTATGATATATGAAGAATGAATGCTAAATGGATATGTAAAAATGTATGACCATGGTGAGTACATGATCTTGTTTTATACACTGCATATCCATTCTGATTGCCCTTATAATGTGTATGCGAATGTTACAGCTCTACATGTTGGCATACTAAGGAAACCTTGGCAACCCAGCTCCTCTGCTATGGGATTGAAACTTCTGTGTTATGCATATCAGTCACACATTAAAGCTCTTTGGGGCTCCCATGTGTGATAGCTGTGGCATTTTTAAGTGTGTCTCTTATAATGGAAATGCAGATGCACTTACCTGTATCATCATCATCATCATCATTATCATGTTTGTTTTTTTTTTCTTGTTTTGTTTTGTTTTTGTTTTTTTTATAACAGCCTAACTGTTACAACTTGCATAACTAAGGTACCAAACTTTGTTATGCTCTTTTCTTGGGAGGAACAGTATTTGTGTTTAGTCACATTCCTTGAATGTGGTTTAACTTTCTGAAGCTCATGCATAGCTCGCAACTGTCCAGTTTTTCACAGAATGTCCCGATTTTTTACTCTTATATTTGCCCGTTTCTCATAAAGTTTGTGGCTTTCTGGTAAATCACTGAGGAATGAAGTCAGCAAATAATGACACACATTTGAGTTTCAGATTTTAAATCCTTCAGAAAATGCATGCTAACACATTGTAGCAACAGCAACTTTCTAACTTTATAAGAGTAATATTTAAAATCTTTCCCTATTTTGGGGGCTTTGTTCCCCCATTATTTTAGGCTTTGTTCAGATTTCTTGCTGTATGAGATTGAGAGGTATGAGCTCGTGTGAAAGGGGAAATGTTGACTATGATAATACAATGTGCATATTATATGTATTTTAAATCATTCCCTCCAATGGTGTTCTTTTGAGCTTGTAATCAAACGCCCAATGGGCGTGACTTCAACCTTTTATAAAATGAAGTTATTGACTCACACTTCAAATAAATGTTCTATCTCTATCACCATAAGTGTTATTAGTGAATGGGCTACTTGTAGTTCGGCACCCTGATTAGTGAATTGACGTTCTCCAGCAGGGTGTTAATCTACAGGTAATGCCCACTAAAAAGAAGTCTGCCACTTCATGGCAGCATATGAATTTGCCGTGGAGCTCGGACTGAAAAAAACTAATGGCCGCCATTATTTTACACTTGATATGTAGCACTGTTGCTGTTTGTGGAGTATAAAATAAAAAAAAAATAAAATAAAGAAAATTAAAATAAAAAAAAATGTGTAAATATGTGTTTATATCTGTGTGTGAGCATGTATGTGTGTATGAGAGTGAGAGCTCAATCAATCGAGCTATTATTTTGCACTTGCTAAGCAGCGCTTTTGCTGTTTAGCAAGTGTAAAAATAAATGAAACAGAAAAAAAGTGTGTCTGTGTTTATGTATTTGAGTGCATGTGTGAGTGAATATGTGGATGAAAGCAGAAGAGACTGTGTGTGTGTGTGTGTGTGTGTGTGTGTGTGTGTGTGTGTGTGTGTGTGCATGTGTGTGTGCATGTGTGTGTGAGACCGAGAGAGAGTGAAGAGTGAGAGTGATCGAGTGATCCCTGGCAGCAGTAGCAGCAATTATGAAATATCTGGATAAGCTTAAAATAAATGGGGGACAAAGGCTCAAAATAGGAAACATATTTTAAATATTCCTGTGACAAAATTACAAAGTTACTTGAATATTAGATTTTGTGTTAGCAAGCATTCTCTGAAACATTAGTGTGTGTGTGCCTGTGAGTGAGTGAGTGAGTGAGTGAGTGAGTGAGTGAGTGAGTGAGTGAGTGAGTGAGTGAGATTGACAACTCTAGCAGCAGCAGTAGTAAGGAGGTTTTCATACCTCTCGACCTTTCAGCTGAAGAAATCTGGATAAAGACTAAATAAAGGGGGAACAAAGGCTCAAAACTAGAAACAGATTTTAATTATTACGCCTATAAAATGACAAAGTTGCTTAAATAACAGGATTTGTGTTAACATGGATTTTCTGAAGGAAATAAAATCTGAAAGTGAAATCTATGTCATTATTTAGTGACTTCAGTCCCGATGACTAGCAGCAAACCACACATTTTAGGAGAGAAGGACCAAAAAAATAAAGTAAATATCTGGATATTTTTTTTTAAATGTTATCCAATACCATTTACATATACTACAGCAACTTTGAAACATTAAATGGAGGAAATATTTTACATCAAAAATATATAAAAATATAGTAATAAAAAAATAAGTCAGTAAGTAACTAAAACACAGCAATTTTACAGACAGCCCATTCTCTAAGCTCAATAATGCCATCCAGGTTGCGTGTTATTGTGAAAATAATGCCGCTTGTGGCTTCTGGCCTCAGATCACCCCTGGGTAGATGTTATTTCCACAATAATACACAGCCTGTTAGTTGTTATTGCTTGCATAGAAAACTGTAAATGGTAAACAGTTCAGCACAAGGTAACTTTTACAATGGTTGCAGTCATTCAATTCTTCGACTTAGTAACTATTCATACAACACATATACTATCAGTAGCATCTTCTTCATGTAGCAGTACACTTTCATATGAGACTAGGCAGTTTTGTCTCTGTCACTTGATTACAGAGATATTTAGAGAAATATGAAAATTATTAAAATGCAAATAAATACTATACAAATAATATTCAACATTTCTGTCTGCACTATCCATCCATCCATCCATTAATCCATCAGATATCAATACAGATGTGTTTACCACTGTTTAAGCTTTAAGAAGAAATGTTCTAATATGTTGTATATTGTGTGGTTTCTGAATTACTAATGCAAATATGAACAAACAATAATTGACACCAATAGGTGTCAGTAAGATTTAACTGCAGGCATTAGACTGTAATGAGCTAAGACTAAAAGTAAGAAAACAGAGCATGATGAAGGACTGAACTCCAGTCTGGTGAAACTACCATATCTAAAATAGTTTTTCTAAATTATACAGATTTTAAAAACAATTTCCATAAGGACATGCAACCTGCTTCAAGACATATCAGAGTGGGTTACATTTATTTGTGTGGGAGGGGGTCTTATTCTGTGAGATTACAGAATCTTCCAATTCATATAGTTTAGCATTATTTTGGAGGCATCATGGTCCTGCAAAATAGCTTATTTACAGAAGCTCACCTCATGAGTGACTGTTACTCCAAGCTGGGTCTCAATCTTTTCATATAAATCACAAAAATTGTATATTTATGATCAAACATTTAACTGTTAACCATCATTTGTTTATTGTACTTAAGCTTGATACCTCCAAAGATATTCTCCGACAATAATATTTCAGAAAAACAGTTTAACCATAAAAAAAGATCACATGTTTAACTGATCTTGCTAATGACCCCAACTCATGCCAAGTGTGATAAGATTTCAGCATTTGCTATGATGCACTAACACAGATCCATACTTCTACCTAATGGCTTAGTGGTTTTCAAGGATGCCTTAATGAGAGGTGGATCATTCCTTGAGTCAGGTATTGGTGCATAAAAGACAATGCCAAGTTTAAAATCCATTCAGTCAACACTACTGCATAACCAGGTTAAAAGTGTTGCATTCTTAGTTCACAGTCAGTTCTTAAGTATAGCTAATGCATTTTCTTATTTCTTGATTGCAAGATTCACTTGACAGTTGCTAACAACAGCATGAAGACTTTTTTATTGTTTTTTTAACTCCATTATTGATTTCTAATCTTCTACCTCAATTTCCATTAGTCCAGTCAACAGCAGTGCTATTGGAATTCCTTTTTGTGTTATTTCCACACCCACATGTGTTGTGCAGCAATTTTGGTAGGCTAGAAAATGTAAAATAAATTTACAGCTACAAATTCTCCTGGTTATTTGTCTGTTGAGTTTGTGGAAAAAATGAAAACAGACATTTGTTCAGTGAAAGAAATTTTGAACATTTTGCAAAAATTGACCTAAAAATGAAGATGGGACACTGAATTTGATAAGAAGACTACATGCAAAAAGCAGATCTATTGAGATTTGCTACAGATTACTGCACAGATGACACAGAACCATTAACACTAGCAATCATTACAGTACTTGCTGAAAACTAACAGAATGCGCAAGCCAATTCATGCACTGAAAATGTAATGTTAGCACTGGTTATCAGTACTCAATTGACAATGTTAACAACAGCCTGAACTACTGAACAAACTTAATTACATCAAACAAACTAGTAACAAACTGCTCATGGCAAATTATGGAGAATAAAAACTTAGTCAAACAGCTTATCAAAAAGTTGTATCCCTTTGTTCTAACAACATATCAGATAAGAGACTGACTAGAAGGGGTTACATGCACCATCAACTCCTATGTCCACGGCATAAAAATAGAACTCATGAAAACATTTTGCAGTGTGTGCTAACCCAGGTTGATTAAGGTGTGTGTCATACTTCTGGGAATGATAAAGCATTTTAGTGCAATTTCACTAGTGCTTATTCATCTCAATAAAAGCTTTCCACATAGCTAACAAACAGGCAAAATAAACATAGTATGGAGATTATTGTCAGGAAGAGAAGGTATTGATAAGGCATAGATTATGTATTCCAAAGTTGAATGCACATATATTTGTTAATGCTTTTCCTCAAAAACAAAGAGAAAATTGTTTGAGAACATAGCACAGTAAATTTCTAGAATCTTCACAATGATATATAAAACTGCTAGTCTGAAAAACAATGCCCTGATTCTGTCTATAAGGCCTTTTTAGGTGAAATGAAATAATCTTAAAATATTTTCCTAATCTAGAGGAAGTGGTTAATTTTAGCACTGAAGGAATTGTCCAGAGCCCAGTGTCTAAACTATAAAATGTGAATTTCAATGAACATTTCTCAATGGATTTTTAAATGAAAAGAAAACATTTTATTGTGCATCAGTAATGTTTGCATGAAGGAGTCACAAAGTGATCACTCAATAAACCCTTTTTTCCCTTTTTGCATAGGTTAGAGCTCACAGTTAGGAATATCATCAATGCGATCACAGTGATTAACTATTCACAACAATACTCGGTAAATTATGTGTGCTTTGCAGCATGTCTAGCAAAGAGTGCATGAAACTTAACAAATACACAGATAGACATCCAATTGTGAAAAAATTGGGAAATCCAATACACACTAGGTGGATGGCATGAAACTTCTAACACTATGTGTTAAGTGGGAACATTATCCTGTAGTTCATAATCTTTTCATTTCTACAGGATAGAATAATTCCCTAAATGGTGCATCCATCTAAACTTACTTTGACCAGCCAGTTTATTGTCATCACTTTGCTTTTTAATAATGTTGATGTCATGTGATTAATACATAGGAATTAAGTATATTGTGACTTTCACAAGAAGGACTTTTCAATTATTAAAGCATACAGAGTCTTCTTCATGGAGTTAATGGTTTCTGAGGTCACAACAGGACAGCACAGGATATGCATCCAGCATCATCATGGAGAAAGCTTCTCAGAGGATGACTGCAAATGCAAGAAATTATGGTCACAGATATGATGCCCCAGCACTGGTCCAGTAATAAAGGAGCCTCAATGCTCACCACTGGCAACAGTAGGGAACATACACACTGGGAGAATGACAAGTCCACACACAGTAAAGTGCAATTTCCCTTCAGAGCACATATAGATCACAGTCAGTCTGGGGCTGGTTTCTCCCTTTTTTTCCAGATCCCCAACAAGACTCCCCACTGTCACAGATATAGGGTTGAGATATCAGCTAAGTGGCCAAGCCAAAACCTCCAGCACCCTCTCTGTCCAACCAATCCTTCGTGTCCCTGCCCAAGTAGCTGACAAACACATGCTTTGAGATTTGATTTATATACAAACACACACACACACACACACACCTGAGAAAGGCTGGTACATATTTACTAGCTATGCCCCCTTCTGCCCAGACTATAAATAGTTTCCACTGCCACTAACCACTACTTGTCAGCTACTTTTGAGGCCCTTAACAAAGGGTGTCCAGTCCTACTGTGTAATGTTACTATAAATCCAAATGGTAGTCTGACCTAGACTTGCAAAGCTATTTAGGAGTGGCTTGTACAGTGTCACCAAATATGTATACAAGTACTCTAAGAGCTTAAATAGTTCTCACAAATATCAGCCATAAAGATAAGTTTAAATATATTTAATAATAAATAATAAAAGAACAAGGCAATACTCAATAAATCAACACAGTAACTTCAGAGTTCAAAATCACAGGAAATATTTTAAAACAACATTGCAGGACAGTCTCAAATAAACACAGAAAACATCTAAACTAATATTTACTATATTCCTGTCTATATTTAAAAGAGATACAATGCCCTAAATCTTACTTACAGCAAGGCAAGTGCAGATAAATGGATGTTTCCAGGTCAAAGACAAAATATAAAATGTGCAGTCTCTTTCTAAGAGAGTGCTTAAATTAATATCAAGTATTACTGCTGGGTTAGCTTGGATGACATCACTTTGCCACCTGACTTCAGTTCCCAGGCTAAAACAGAAACTAACAGAATTTAATATCTCTGTGTGAAAAACACATCTCTCTCAGATGTTTGCTCAGAACTGTGCAGCTGCTAGGAAGTCATAAAGCAATAAAACACTGTTACATTTTAAACCTAGTAATTACTTTGCTTTCAAGACAATACAAAAACTTCTAGCTCTAGACATTGTATCTGCTACACTGAAACTAAGAGAGAACTTTTATAACACAATTGTAAAGCACTTTAATTTCAACCTATTTTCTTGAAGTTTTGCAGGTTAACCCTATTATGTCCTAGTTTCTACTGATAAAACATACATTTGCACAGGTGTATAGTTTGTATGCATTTCTGTTCTAAGTCAGCAGGGCGTGCTGTTGTTACATTTTAGCTCAATACATAACATACATTCCTGCATAAATCATATCAATATTCACAAATGACATAGAATTATTTACAAAATCCCAGAAAGCTGAGCTGCCAGTATTTCCCTATATCACAAGATTTATCAAATGAAGACTTTTTTTTTACAGAGGTTCATAAGGAACGTGGAATACTGCACAGCGTATGGATCTGGCAGGATACTAACTGAGGAATAAAATGCAATTTACAAGAAATAGTGGCCTGATGAGTCAGATTAACTGTACAGGCAAAAAGCATTCCAAATTGTAAACTAAAATCCAATAACAAATGTGTTCAGTGTAAAGTATTCGTGCCCTTCATGTACAAATGATACCAGAGTCAGTAAAAAATCCAGAATCATGGAGTTTGACCAAATGTAATGAAATTAGCAATC